>NC_064810.1:84270467-84570467 GCF_023721935.1 Panthera uncia
TTGGGACAGAGAGAGACAGAGCATGAACGGGGGAGGGGCAGAGAGAGAGGGAGACACAGAATTGGAAACAGGCTCCAGGCTCCGAGCCATCAGCCCAGAGCCCGATGCGGGGCTCGAACTCACGGACCGCGAGATCGTGACCTGGCTGAAGTCGGACGCTTAACCGACTGCGCCACCCAGGCGCCCCAAAAAGACTTTCTGTCTTGATTGTGATCCAAATAGGTCTTGGAATGTACCCTGGCCCCACACTGATCCTAATGTATCCCAGAGAATCTCAGAATTTATGGGCCAGCCTTGCATTTGAGCACATTGGTAGAACAAAGAATTAAGGACCTTTGGATTAGAAACAGCCTGCTGACATAGGGCAGAAGATGCAAGGTTTGCTAACTTCCTGGACAAAAATTAAAAATACACCTGTTGGGTGACTTATTCAAACTTTTGAGACTGAAAGGGCACTATTAATAGTTACACCAGAACAACAGTTATGAAGTGGATCTGTCTTCAGAAAATACAGCAGTATTATCACCACATCTTTGGGAAATTTGCAGTGATTTACATATATATTTAGTTAGCAAAGGTTTTAAGAACCACTATTTATTTTTATTTGGGAATAACTCATTTATTCTTGTTGTTTAAAAAAAATCTTTTTTATCATAGACAAAAATTATAAAATGTAGACAAGCAGAGAGAATGCAGTAAAAAACCCTGTCACTTCTTAAGGATAATGACTATTAATATTTTGGCATATATCTTTCTAGATTTGTCTAATTATGCATATGATATATTAAAATAAAAATTGGATCATATTTTACATATTCTTGTATAAATTGCTTTTTAAAAAATTGCTTTTTAATGTCCTTACACATCAATATCATTTTTAATGGTTATTTCCTGATTTATTTATGATGTACCATAATTTGTTTAACAAGTCTTTATTCTTGGCTGTTTAGTCTTTCTCCATTCTTCTTAATTGTGCTTTAAAAGGCCTCTTTTCTCCTGCAATATTTTTTCTTATAAAGTAAATGCAGGAAAGTGGAGGTGATTTGCACAGAGGATCATGCCTTCAAAGATCTTTCAGGTTAGACTGTACACATAAGTCTATTAAAGCATTTTAAGTGGTCATCAATTCAAATGTCAGGTTTCAATTTTTTTTTTTTTCTTTCCTGGAAGACAAAGGGAAGCATTTGGAAGCAGGACCTGGGCACCCCCTTGTGTCACCTGGGTGGAATGTCCTGCCAACATTCAACATCCCTCTGCAGAAGAACAGATCTTCCCAATGCTGAGGAAGAAGCAGATTTTACAAAAAACACTGTGATGGAAATCATATAAAGACGGTGTAATTTGTCCTTATATGCTTAGAGATTTTTCTTACCATGAAGTGGATCTGGCTTTTGAGTGTCATTAGATATAATTCTCTTTTTATCATGGTTAACCTTTGGTACAAAATTCTTTTGCATGATTGAAAAAAAAAATTTAAACATACTCATTGTAGAAAATGTAGAAAGTTGTTGAAAAATAATTGTATTACCGTGACTTGGAAATAACAACTATTAACATTTTGATGTATTTTCTTCCAATATTTTTTCTGTATTTATACATATATAATTTTTTTAAAGTAGGTTCCACGCTGCATGTGACCCTGAGCTGAAGACCTGAGCTGAGATCAAGAGTCAGACACTGAACTGAATGAGCCACCTAGGTGCCCCTACATATATAAATTATGTAACAGTATAATAAAGGTTTTATAGCATTATTAAGTATTATAGTATTATAAGGACTTTCTTCTTACCTTTTTAAAACTTGACCTTAAATTGTTATTATTGGAAAGTCAGGTTCTGTATCTTTCATGTTCACTGCTGAATCTCCAGTGCCTAGCAAGATAGATGGCACATTAGTAAAAACTTGATATTTATTTGATTACTGAATCTTAGTATATGTTGTAATTTTCTTAACCATTCCTTTCTTGCACATCATTTCCTGTTTTTTTCACTATTGTAAATCACATGATGATGAACTTCTTTATGCATTAGCTTTATCTACCTTCATGAGTTTTTTCCCTCATGTAAGATTTTTTAGATGCAATCATTAGATCAAAAGGATCTACATATAAAGATTCCAATTACATGGTGCCAGACTACTTTCCAATTCACCCAACACCAGCAGGACTTATAAATAAATGGCAGAGCTATAAAATCCAACTAAAACTTTCACTCTGAAGCCTGGGTCCTTGGCACAATTCTATGCCGCTTCTCTATCAACCTAGTTACAAAATGATTGAACAGTGGTAATCTAAAGATTCTGAATAATTAATTCTGGTTTATCAAGCCAATAATTCTAGTACAAAAAGAGTTTCGTAGGGCTTTAATTTAATGAAGCCCTTCTGACTCATGATAACAGGGCCACTGCTAGTCCAAATGGCACTTCTATATAAAAAATGACCCTTCTCCAATATATTTCAATACCTCTGCAGGAAAATTTTCTTAATCAATACAAACACCTATGAATATAGAGATGTGAGTTGCATCCTCTCGACCCATGAGGCATAAAACCTGGACTACTGTGTTTCCTAACCTTTTAGGAATTCTCTGTTCAATCCAGACTAGAATTGTGTGAGAATACAATGTCAACCTCAGTAGACTATGTGTTTTAGAAGCCTCTTTTTGAAAATTATTACAACTTTCATCCTTCTTTTAGTCTCCTGGATCCTCTTTGTGTCTCTTCATTTTTATAATGTTTCTGCAATCTCATCTACAAATCATGTTCTGGGGTCATAAATCCTCTCAGTTTAAATAGTGATGAGGGGAAATTTTATTTTAAAATAAAATCATTTATTTTCAATTATTTATAAACTATTTGCAATTTTAATATATATATTGTATATGTAAATATATATTTATATATGTATATATAAATATATACTGTATATAAAAGCCAGTTTCATGTGTGCATGTTTATTTGAAACAACTTTAAAAACATAAATTTATTAAAGAAATCATACCATTTTATTTCTCTGATATATTCAGCCAGAGAATTTTTTAATTTTCTTAATGTTTATTTTATTTTTGAGACAGAGAGACAGAACATGAGTGGGGGAGGGGAAGACAGAGAGGGGGACACAGAATCCAAAGAAGGCTCCAGGCTCTGAGCTGTCAGCACACAGCCTGATGCAGGGCTCGAACTCATCAAACACGAGATCATGACCTGAGTTGAAGTCAATGCTCAACCAACTGAGCCACCCAGGCATCCCTCAGCCAGAGAATTTCTATTGTCAATTTGATTATCTGGCCCTTTATTGGATGAAATTCCACCAATTTTAAAAGTATATTTTATATTCAACCTTGACATCTCAGCTTCTAAATGTAAACTTGTGAATATAAGCAGTGTCTTCACCCAGAGGTATTATTATTATAATAAAAATTATTTATAAATATTATATTATGAGTGGCCTAACAAGTTGAACAATTGTGACAACATCTGTACCTTGACTTTTAATTATTGAAACATTGTTGATGTACTCCTATACTGGAAGAAAAATTTTAAAGGGCATGATTTAATTCAAATAACACTGTGAGGCTTTTTTACTCAGTAGATGCAGGTGAATAATTTCACTGAAACTAGAATTTTCTCTTCTATTTTGTTCTGCTGCTGCCATCTAGAGTAAAAGTGAAGCAAAGGAAACATGTTAACCAAGCAATGGAGAGAATCCAGATTCAATTGGAAACAGGGAACAGCGAGGGACATTTCCCAGAGCTGCTGTGAGCACAAATGGTGAATAAGTAGTATCTGCTTACAGTAGCTTCTGCCTTCCTCTTTTTGTCCCCTTTTCTCTTACTTGCCAGTATCTTTCAGGGTTCCTGGGCCTGAAGATGCTATTTTTAACTTCTTATTAAAATGTGCTTTCTGGACAGGATCTAATAAATACATTCATACTCAGGTATAAAGGATAAATAAACTAGATCCGTGACCTGTCACCTCTCTACATCCAAGTAGGGATAGTTTTGGTTGAGTGTATTCAGATGCAAATGGCAATACAATGATAAAGCCTTGAGGATTTATCTAGTTTTGTTCTCTGTATCTGGCTTTCAGCAAGACCACCCGTAACTCCACTGATGAGGACATCATGTGAGACCTCGACATTAGTATACAAAAGACCTGTTGCACGGGCTTTCTCTGATGACTCTATGATGTGCTCTCATTGCATCCAGAACTTTGCTAAGAGAGCTTCTCTCTCACTTTATAGTAATTGTTTCATTGTCTGTCTACCCCATTAGGTTATAAGGCTTCCTAGGGCAGAAAATGATGTAGCTCTTATGTTGAGTTAACATTCCATAAATGAGCTATGAAAAAAGCCCATAATAATGAAGAAACAGTATTATCTTTTAAAATTTATTTGAGTTTCTTGTTCTCAAAGTAATTTAATATGGAATATTATTGTAATGCCATTAAAATTCAGGCAAATAGAGCAGTCTACAGAAAAGAGGAACATTTAAACTGTTACAGAGTTATAAAATTTGAATTTGCTATTACTGTTATCAGCATCACTTAAACCATACCTATCATTAGATGCCATGTTTGAATAAACCGCAATAAATTTCCGAAGTGCAGGTGTGCCACCGGCATTGAAGCTATAATATCCTTATTCTCAGCAGTTAAATATATGACGAGTTAGATGAGAACGGAATATCTACATAATCACTCTAGGTGGAGCAAATAGTAGAACAACAACAGCAATGGAAAAAGGAAGTTACAAAATCAGGAGAGATCAGGACAAATATAAACACTAAAAAAAAGCATCATTTATATTTATTGCTAATAACAACAGTGGCAGATAAGGCTCTGCCGGTCTAGTGAAGGGCCTTCGAATCAGAGGCCGTGGAAACCCTGAGGAAGGACCACAGATGAGCTGAATGACAATAAAGTTTATTTATGTGGCAAGAATTTCTACGGTACTTACTAATCAGACATATACAAGATTCTAGTTATATTCATCACTAACATAACCTTCGATTATGAGAGACCACTGGAAAAATGTCCAACTAATCTAAGTTCAATAATAATGGAAAGATCTTAACATTAATCAGCCTTCTTTGGGGGCTATTCATGGTTCCAGTTTAAATGGAGTACTGTCATAATCTCATTTGTCTCCCTCCCCCCTTTTTTCCTTCTTTCTTTTTCCTTCTCCCAAGCAGCTATGAGGGTAGTGTAAATTATTATTCCTCTACAGGATTATTCCATTCCTATGCTAGCATCCATCTTTTGAGAACACCAAAACTTTCCAGCTACAACCTATTCCCCTTGCTTCTACTTCATCTCCCATTCTCTTTTTAACCCATTCCAATAAAGATTTTTGATCTCATCATTCCATTTTGTCCTTACCATATTATTTTTAAAGATGATCAAATATATGTATCTTCCCAGTATCTATAAATTGTCTATTTTCTATTCTCATCTTACTTGACTTCTCATCAGTATTTGAAACTGTTGATCATTCTCATTTTTTTGAAAAAAGTTTTTTCTCTAGTGTCCTGCTCTAACACACTCAGCTGGTTTGCCTATCCACTCTGTGGGTAGTCTTTTTCTACCAGAATTCCACATGTTTGGGTTGTTTCCAATAATTTGCTATTACAAAAAATGGTGCAATAACAACCTTCCATAGATGTCATTTTACATATCTAGGACTGTATTTCTAGGATGTATTCCTAGAATCAAAGAAGATATGCAATAGTAGTTTTGGCAGTAATGTTAAATTGTCCTCCATAGTGACTGTACCATATTGTATTCCTCCAGCAATGTCTGAGAGTGACTTTTTCTCAAAGCGTTTTCAACAGTGTGTTAATTTTTTAACCATTGCCAAACAAATAGGTGAAATATAGTATGACAACATAGTTTCAATTTGCATTTCTCTCATAATGAGCTGATGAGAATTTTTATGTATTTAAGACACATTTGTTTTTTTTTTTTAAACGTTTTTCTAAAAATTTTATGTTTATTTTTGAAAGAGAGAGACAGAGTGCAAGCAGGGGAGGGACAGAGACAGAAGGAGACGCAGAATCTGAAGCAGACTCCAGGCTCCGAGCTATCAGCACAGAGCCCGATGGGGGGCTCAAACCCACAAACCTTGAGACCATGACCTGAATCAAAGTTGGATGCTTAACTGACTGAGCCACCCAGGTGCCCCTATTTAAGAGACATTTGTATTTATTTTTTTATAAACTATTGATATCTTTTACATTTTTCTATTGTGTTTTTGTTGCTTTTCTTGCTAATTTATAAAACCTAAATATATGTTTTGGAATTTATCCCTTTCCATTGATATGAGTTACAAATAATTATTTCCTGTTTGTCATTTTATTTTTTTTTTCTTGTGCTCTTTTTTCCCACAAAGAAATTTAAAAATTTTCACAGAGTCAAAATCATTGATTTTTCTTAGACGGCTTCTAAAATGTAAAAGCCCATCCCCCTACCCCCACCTCCAAAAACTCTTCCTTACCGTGCAATTATGGAAAAATATTTCCTATGGTTTCTTACAGTTCTTTATGGCTTACATTTCTACATTTAAATCTTGGATTCTCTGGAGTCCATTTTGAAGATGTGAGGAATGAACTAAAACTTCCTTCCTTCCCCAACTGCTGCTAGTTCCTCCCTCCCTCACTTCATAGGTGCTCAAGTGACACGCTTGGTCGTATTAATTAATTAATTCTGCAACAAGCTTTCTTGTCCATTTGGTCCAGGGCTTGGGTGAGGGGTTAGAAGGCTGCCCAGTGGCTTCAGGGAGAGGTGAAGGCAGAAGCCCTGACGCCAGGGGGATGCCAGAGGGGCCCCTCAAAGGCGGCTGGGCTCTGGGGGCTTCCAGTCTTGCTTGAGGGTGAGCCTTCCCGAGATATTCATCCAGCCCAGCCCAGCCCAGCCCAGCCTCAGGGCCAGCCAGCCTGAAGCAGTTACTTACTCAGGTGGTCGCCCCTCTTCTTCGCGAGTTTCACCTGCTCATCCAGGAAGTGGTTTTCCGGGCAGTCAGTGAGTCTGCGCAGGCAGCGCCCAGGGCGCGCAGATATAAAAGGGCCTGGCTCTGGTTCTTCTCCAGGTTGGAGGCGGTTTCCGTGGCATCCGGGGTTTTATCCCACTTACTTTGAGTCGGCTTCTGACTGCAAGGGAGCGCGGCCGCTGCTCTGGTTTTGCATCTTCAGTGGACTCTGGGTAGCCTTAACAGAAGTGGCCCACGCCTTCAGAGCCACGCGGTGGGTGGAAATAGAAGCCAGAGAGAGGTAGGTGTAAGAGGCCCGCAGATGCCTCTGGACGAAGCACTTGGCAGTGGCTTCCATCCGGGTGGAATAATTCTCACAAATCTAGGAGTTCACGGTTGATAGGTTTAAATAAAGAGCTAGGGGCGCCTGGGTGGCGCAGTCGGTTAAGCGTCCGACTTCAGCCAGGTCACGATCTCGCGGTCCGTGAGTTCGAGCCCCGCGAGTTCGAGCCCCGCGTCAGGCTCTGGGCTGATGGCTCGGAGCCTGGAGCCTGTTTCGGATTCTGTGTCTCCCTCTCTCTCTGCCCCTCCCCCGTTCATGCTCTGTCTCTCTCTGTCCCAAAAATAAATAAAAAAACATTAAAAAAAATTTTTTAAATAAAGAGCTAAAGTCAGAAAACGGTGTTGGCTGGTCCCAGAGGCAGAGGATGGCTGAGATGGTTCTGTGGGTTGTGACAGGTTGGAGGGTGGTTGGAAGCCGGAAGATGGGGTGTCTCTGGGTCTGTTCTATGAGAACAGCAAGAGATGAACAATCTGCAGGACTGCCCTGCCATCCACTTGCTCATTTTAAATCTACTTATTTAACTGGTTTAAAATGCTGCTTTTAATCACAATTTACTTTATGCTTTTTGGTCCGTTTTCTGGACTTCCTTTTCTATTCTTTTTTTTGGCCTTTCCTGTTCTATTGAGCTGTTTGTATATTCATATGCAAGTGCAATACTGTTGTTATTTTTATACTAAATATCTTTTTTTAATACTAAATATCTTGTAGGGACAGTCTTCTTGCTCTTGTTTTTCAAACAAAATCCTGTCAATTCTTTTTTACTTTTCCAGTGAATTGCAGCTTATTTAGTTCAAAACATATCTGTTAATCTTTTTACTGGGATTGCATTTTATATAAAGATTAATTTGGGGAGTATTAACCGGCTTTTTGAAGTTTAGTGCTCATACACAAGGACATGTTATGCCAATATATCTGTTCATGCTTCCTGTTCCACAATAATGTTTTAAAGTTTTCCTCATATAGATCTTGCATATTTCTTGCTAAGTTTTTAAGTATTATATCCTTTATTGGTTGCTATTTGTGACCTGTCTTTTATCTTACATGAGGTTGTTTTTCATCCCACAGAAAATTTCCATTTTGAGGTAATCGTACTTTCAGCATTTACCAACATTTTCCTTTATGGTTTTGCAATTCATGTAAAATTTAATTAAGAAGACTTTCCTTACTCCAAACCTTACCTAAAATTCTGAGAAAATTATATTTTAGTCTATAATTAAGAGGAATTTTAGTTCATGTCCATAGGGCCATAGAAATTTACACTTAATTTAGTGAATTTATTTAATATTGTATTTTTTCTTTAGCTTTCTATTTTTAGAAATTTCAAATTTACAGAATATTATAATTTTTTTATGTTTTATTTATTTTTGAGAGTGAGAGAGACAGAACATGAGTGGGAAAGGGGCAAAGAGAGAGGGAGACACAGAATCTGAAGCAGGCTCCAGGCTCCGAGCTGTCAGCACAGAGCCCAACGTGGGGCTCCAACTCTTGGACCACGAGATCATGACCTGAGCCAAAGTCTGCCGCTTAACCGACTGAGCCACTCAGGTGCCCCATTTTACAGAATATTTTAATGAACAGTGCAATAAAGTGTCAGTTAAGTGTCCTTCTTTGATTTCGGCTCAGGTCATGATCTCATGGTTTGTGAGCCCTGTATCAGGCTCTGTGCTGACAGTGCAGAGCCTGCTTGGGATTCTCTTTCTCCCTCTCTCTGTGCCCCTCCCATTCTCTCTCTCTCAAAATAAATAAATAAACTTAAAAAAAAAAAAATAAAATTACAGAAAAACAATAAGAAAAAAAGAAAAATAATAAGAAAATATAGAGGGCAGCAGTATAATGTTTAAAAACAATAATGAAATCAATTTTCTACTTATTGAGATTATTAATCTTGATGGTATAGATTTATTGGATAAATCATTCAGAAGGTTTGATGTAGTTATGTCAAGACATGGACAAGTTCTGGGGTTGTACATTTTAATACATGGCACTATTACTGTTCATATCAGAGTAGTTTTATTGTCCCTTTGATTTCTTCTTTAATACAAAGTGATTAAAATGGGATTTTATAATTTTAAAACAGACATATATATGTATTTGGATATCATTATAATTTCTAATTTTATTGTGTTGTGATAAATGAATTTAGTCTATATGCTGTCGGTCTGCTTTTCAGATATATTGAGATTTTTCTTATTGGCCTATATGTGATCCTAATTGGGCCCTCTCCTTCTCTTCAGAGCTAACAGTTATCTTGGATTTTGTCTTTAACATCACCTCACTTTTCTTCAATATATTGTTTAGTTTTGCCTGTTTTTGACCTTTATATAAATGGAATATTACTATTTGAACTCTTATGATATGCTTTCCCCATAAAATGTTTTTTGTAATCCCTACATGTTAATGTGTGTAGTTCTATTAATTGCCTTCATTGCTAGAAAGTATTAGAGATACTAATTTTTTGAAAATTTATTTTTTTCAATTGTTGATGGGTATTTGAGTTGATTCCTGATTTTTTTTAATCCATTACTAAACAAAAACAAAAACTGAGCTATGAGCATGGCTTTCCTGATAGTTCATGCCTGACTTCTCTAGATAGATTTTGTGTCATTACATCCAGTCTGACAGTTTTTATCTTTTAAGTGGAGAATTTAGTCCTTTTAGATTGATTATGATTATTGATATATTTGAATTTTTTAATGGATCTGAATGTGAGTCGCTAAGCATTGTCAGTTTGCTTTCCAGAATTTGTGTGCTAGTTTATACTTTTGCCAGTAGTGCTCGTGGGTTACCATTCCCCCCCTTACCAACATATGTTATTTGCTTGCCTAATACTTGTCATTTGTCATTTTTACGTATCTTGTTTTAATTTGCATTTCTCATATAACCAGGGAGGTTGAAGATTGATATCATACCTATAAAATATAGCTGATTTCATGTGTTTGTAATTATTATATATATGTATATTATTTGAGAGTAGATTGCATACATGTACCACTTTATCCCTCTAATGCTTTAGGGCACATTTACTATGAACAATAATGCCCTGTTAATGCAACAAAAAATAGTTATCAAATTCAGGAAATTTAACATTGATAAAGTACTTTAATCTATAGTCCATTTTATAATTTTGTCAAGTTGTTCCAATATTGCTTTTTATGACATTTTTCTCTCCACAGAATTCAGTCCAGGGTCATATATTGATTTAGTCATCACATCTTGAATCTGTAAGAGTTCCTCAGCTTTTGGCATTACTATTTTAAAGAATATGGGCTAGTTATTTACAGTAGAATGCCCAGTTTGGTTTTGTCTGGGGATTCCTTCTTAACTGTATTTTGTGAGCGAATTAAGCCCTGGGGTATCCACTGTGTAGAATTTCTTTCTTTCCTATGTATCTAGAATGGAGTATTGACAAAATAGCTACTCAAGTCATTTTCTGTAAGACTAATTCTGTTGTGGAACCCTGTATGAGAAAAGTTGGCTCTTTCCTCATGATTTGATTCAGGTTATATATCACTGGCCAGAATATTCCATAGGTAATATTGTGTCCCTCATTGGGGAGTTTAATTTTGATTATGCAAAGTCTTTTCTAGTTTTTCCACCATACAGTTACTGCTTTCCTCCTTGTAACTAATAAACAGTCTTGGGGGATACCCTTTGAGATCATGCAAATATCCTGCTGGTCCTCAAACTTTCCCCTGTAGATTTAGCATCCATTGATGATACTTGTTCTGACAAATCATTACTATAATGGTTGCACAATGCGAAAAATATGAAGATATTCCACAGAATGCAGCACAGAAAGATAATGATGTAGAAAATAGAAATTATTCTGAGGCTGTCATGTGGTCTTTCATGTACCCAGTCAGAATTCCTGAAGGAGAGGATAGAGAGGAGGGAGAGGCAATACAAGAAGCGATAATGGCTGAGAATGGTTCAGAACTGATGAGAGACACCTGCTGCAGATATAGGAAGTCTAAGAATCTTAAGCAAAATAAGGAAAAGGATGTCCACATTCACATATATCATCGTCTATTAACACACCTTATGCAGAAAGAGCGATGTTGATGGTGGCTTGGTAGAAAAGGTGTGTGCCAGTACTGCCTTTGTAATATTCCCATTACAGCCTTGTCCCTGACCTCTAGAGGCTCTATGGATAAACACTATCCTTCCTTTTGAGATAATAAATTCCTTGCTTTTTTTGTTTTTTGTTTTTTACAGTTTTAATGTCCATATTAGTTTCCTAGGGCTGTGAAAAAGTGCAACCTAGGTAGCTTAAAACAACTGAAATTTATTCTGTCCCATTTATGAAGACTAGAAATCTGAAATCAGGTGTTAGCACTCCCACACTTTTTTTGAGGTTTTTAGAGGAAGACCCTTCCTTATCTTTTCTGGCTTCAGGGAGCTCTAGGTATTGTTTAGCTTGGGCAGCATAGTTTCAATAGCTGCCTCCACCTTCACATGGCATTTCCCCAGTGTCTGTCTTTTCCTCTTCTCATAAGGACACTGGTTATGTTGGATTAGAGTCCACTCTGATGACCTCATATTAACTTGATTATATCTGCAAAGACCCTATTTCCAAATATGGCCACATTCTCAGGTACCACAGGTTAGAATTTCAATATATCTTTATTCAGGACACCATTTAAACCATGGTACATCCTAAACACTAAAGTCCATTTTTGCCTGTTTTTGAACTTGAGATGAATGGAATCATATGTATTCTTTTGTATTCTTCTGTATTCTATGTATACTTTTGGACTTGTTTTTCATCAGTTTGTGTGATCCATTCACATAGTGGTGTGGGGTTGCAATTTTTTTCATTTTCATTGTTTTGTACTATTTAGTTGTATCAATAAACCACAATTGATTGATCCATTAAATTTTTTTTTTGGTGCAAAAAACGGCAGTTTTATTAAAGCATGGGTACAGGACCTGTGGGCAGAAAGGGTTGCCTATCTATCAATTTTAGATGACATTTAGGCTGTTTCCAGTTTTTTGCTATTATGAACAATGTTGCTATAAATATCCTGCACGACTATCTTGGTGCACGCGTGCAAGAATTTCTTTAAAACCTGTATCTAAGAGAAAGCCAGGTAGGGCATAGAATTTGTATATCTTTACTAATAATGCTAAACTGTTTTTTCAAAGTTTTAGAGACAATTTACATACCTATCAACAGTGTGTAGAATTCCATATTTTGTCATGTTTATTGGTCATTCGTATTTTTCATCTTGTGCAGTTCAACACTTTTTCCCATTTAAAAAATTGTGTTCTAATTTTTACAGATTTTTATGAGTTGCTTATATTTTCTAATTTGGTACAATATTGAATTGAAGTGGTCATAATAAGCGTATTTGTCTGGTTCCTGATCTCAGAACAAAAGCTTTCAAGTTTTTTTATGCATAATGTTTGCAATACCTTGTTTGTTTGTAGATACCTTTTATTAGTTAAAGAGATTATCTTTTCTTTTTTTCATGTTTTATTTATTTTTGAGAGAGAGAGAAAGACAGAGTGCAAGTTGGGGAGGGCAGAGAGAGAGAGGGAGACACAGAATCCAAAGCAGGCTCCAGGCTCTGAGCTGTCAGCATAGAGCCTAATGCGGGGACTCAAACCCGTGAACTGTGAGATGATGACTTGTGCTGAAGTTGGACGCTCAACCCAGTCGCCCCAATTATCTTCTGTTCTTAATTTGCAGTGAGTTTTATCATGCCTAGATGTTAAATTTTTGTTAAAAGTCTTATTCTGCATGTAGATAGAAGATTGTACGCTTTTTCTCTTTTAATCTGCTGATATGGTAAATTACATTAATTGATTTCATAAGTTAAAACAATCTTGCAAAAAAAGACAAAAGAAAACAACAACAACAAAATAAAACAATGACACATGATAAAAATGGTACTTTCTGTATACTGACTTAGTTTAGGATTTTTGTATCTATGTTATAGAATCTAAAATGCCATTATTTTATATATCACCATGAAAGAGCAAAAATCCTGCCAATTAAACTATGACACAATGCTTTTTTCACGTAAATTAAAAAATATTTATTGAAGTACCCTTTTTGGCTTAAACATAGATCTTATTATAGAAAAAAATGTTAGCAAGATATATTGGTTAAGTGCTCCTAAGGTGTCTTCATAGCAGCTGTCCTGACTATATTACATTAAATCTAAAACTAAACCTTAGTCAGTGGTAATACCGTATTTCATCAAGTTGAAGACTATCAATTGCTTGGGTGAAGATATATCCCTCCAGAGCACATTTGCTTTTGCATCTGTTGTTGTGAGAACTGGAACTGTTTTTTCTTGAGTATTTGACGTATATATATATTTGAATCTTGTTTTGGATTTACTTGTGTCATCTAAGAATGCTGTGACTTTCTTTTTCTTTTACTTGACTCTAGTGATTGAATGGGACAGGTGGCATAGGTTATAGATGGAGTATTCTCTACATACCTTCATATGAAGAAACTCTTCATATCTTCAAAGTTGCTGTCAACACTGGGCATTAACCTGCCTCTCTGGGCTAAGGGCTCCACGCTCACTGCTCCTGTCTGAAATAGGAGCCCTCTACTGCTCCACATTAGATAAATAGGGGTGGGATAGTAAATATGAGACCTACCTAGCTGTTCTTTCTGTGGCTTTCTACATAATCATCTACTTTTCTTCAGCTCTCCTCCAGTTCCCCGTGTCTGCCACCTCTGTCTCAAAATACTCCTTGAGCTGCTTCTGCACATCTTTTACTAATTTCTGACTATGGGGCTGTGATTTTTCCTTAAATAACCTCCACTGCTTCCCACATTTCAGATCTGTTATATGCTTTCTATACCACCATAACCATCTTTTATTGTTATCCTAGGCGGTTGTGGATTTATTATTATTATTATTATTTTAATTTTTCTAATGTTTATGTATCTTTGAGAGAGAGAGAGAGAGAGAAAGAGAAAGAAAATGTGAGCAGGGGAGGGCCATAGAGAGAGGGAGACACAGAATCTGAAGCAAGCTCCAGGCTCTGAGCTGTCAGCACAGAGCCTGACATGGGGCTTGAATCCAGAAACCATGAGATCATGTCCTGAGCCTAAGTCAGATGCTTAACTGACTGAGCCACCCAGGTGCGCCAATATTATTTTTCTATTTCTAGAAATCTGGGGTGGGATGTGAGGCTAGAATGTGCATTCATACCATAGTATTTCTAATCTCCTCTACCAGTAGTTTAACAGTGGTTATGACTAGGTAATTTAAAATTTATGTTTGGTATATTTTTAGTTTTCTTTCTTTCTTTCTTTCTTTCTTTCTTTCTTTCGCTCTTTGCCCAACATGGGGTTCAAACTCCCGACCCTAAGATTAAGGGTCTACCATGTTCTACCAACTGAGCCAGCCAGGAACCCCAGCTTTTTAAATAATGTATATATATATATTACTTTGCTTAATTATATTTCCAATTACAAAAGTAATTGAAGGGGCACCTGGGTAGCTCAGTTGGTTGAGCATCTGACTCTTGATTCCAGTTCAGGTCATGATCTCATGGTTGGTGGGATTGAGCCTTATGTCAGGCTCTGTGCTGAGAGCAAGGAGCCTGTTTGGGATATTCTCTCTCTCTCTCTCTCAAAAAATACATTAAAAAAAAAGTAGTTGAAGTATGATTGTACAAAATCAAAAGTGAAATTCTCATGGAGAGAGCTCAAATGTTCACCAACTGATGAATGGATAAATAAGATGTGATATATACATACAATGGAATATTACTCAGCTATCAAAAAAAATGAAATCTTGCCATTTGTAATGATGTGGATGGAGCTGGAATGTATTATACTAAGCAAAATAAGTCAATCAGAGAAAGACAAATACCATATTCTTTCACTCATGTGGAGTTTAAGAAACAAAACAGATGAACATATGGAAGGGGGGGGTGTACAGGGAAAGAAAAGAGTGGGAAACAAACCATAAAAGACTCTTGATAGAGAATAAACTACTGGTTATCAGAGGTGGGTGGGAGATGAGCTAGATGGCTGATGGGTATTAAGGAGGGCACTTGTTGGGATGAGCACTGGGTGTTGTATGTAAGTGATGAATCACTGAATTCTACTCCTGAAACCAATCTTGCACTGTATGTTAACTAAAGTTTAAATTTAAAAAAAAGTGAAACTCTTTCCTCCTTATCACCTCCAATCTCACTCCTCAGAGGTAACCACAGTCTTCATCAGAATTTCACAATCTTAGCATTATTGGCACATGGGCCAGATAGTTTTTTGTTATTTGGGGATGTCTTGTCCATTGTGGGATGTTTAGCATTCTGATTTCTACCAGGGATGCTAATAGCAATTCCAAATTGTGACACCCAGAAATGTATTCATACATTAACAAATGCCTCCTGGAGGCCGTGGGACAAAGATCATCTGTGGTTGAGAACCATTGGTCTAGATTTATACATACATACACATTTAAAGGAGAATAACTTGGGGGCACCTGGGTGGCTCAGTCGGTTAAGCGTCTGACTTCAGCTCAGGTCATGATCTCATGGTTAGTGAGTTTGAGCCCTGCATTGCGCTTTATGCTGCCAGCACAGAGCCCTCTTTGGATTCTCTCTCTGCCCCTCCCCCACTCATGCACATGCATACTGTCTCTCAAAAATTAACATTAAAAAATTATATAAAGGAAAATAACTTGTTATGCTAATAGTAAATGCTAAAACATTCTTGGCCTAGGAGCTTCTAAGTCAATACGCTAAAGTATGCTCTTTGAATACTAGCCTGATGCTAAGAGTATTATAACAAACAAACAAACCCCCAAATTAGTATTCTGTGGTCAAATAAATTTTGGTAACACTGAGTTAAAAAAATTAAACTGGTTTCTTTCCTACCTGACTAGTCTGAATCTTTAAGTTGCTACTGTGCGTTGTGAATCTCCAGGAGGCAGCCTTAATTGTACTGCTCTCAAGTTTATATGGCTGCAGAATCTTTATTTCATGGAGCATTTCATGGGACTAATGTTCTATGGAAACCCAGGGGGAATTTACAGATTGATCTGCTGAGTATAAAAAAGTTCATGGCAGATTTTAGACAAATACAAAGCTGAAACAATTAAAACACAAACAAGCAAAACATGGGAACTATTTATGGCAGTTTTTAAACAAATATAAAGCTGAAGCAATTAAACTAAAAGAACTATTTTATATTCCCAGTATTCTCTCATCTCCCTACTTTATCTAGTCTACTTTGAGGAAAATCACCTGAGGTAAATTCAACAGATAAATCAGACAAAGAGATTGGCAGCCCCACTTGGCATATGGAAAGGTATGTGACTCTTTCACCCATGGGCCAGTTATTTATGGAAAACCATTAGTTGCCAAAAAGGGGAAAAGGATACCAGTTCCATTTCAGAAGAGGCTTGTTTCCTGAGTGGCCATAATAGCTCTTAAATTTCCCCTCTGCTCAAGATTGTAGGCCACTATCTGATTATTTTATTCCTCGTTGGAATAAATGGATAAAGTCATTGTGTTCAACAGGATTACAATGGCACAGTGTTTCTCTCTCTTTTAACTATCATTGACTTTCTAACAATTTACTAGGTCTTTAGACATTTTTTTAAATGTTTGTTTTGAGAGAGACAGGGTATGAGTAGGGGAGGGACAGCGAGAGAGGGGGACACAGAATCTGAAGCAAGCTCCAGGCCCTGAGCTTTCAGCACAGAGCCTGACGCGGGGCTCAAACTCAAAACCTGTGAGATCATGACCTGAGCCGAAGTTGGATGCTTAACCAACTGAGCCACCCAGGCTCCCCAGTAGGTCTTTAGACCTTAAAACAGAATTCTTATTAGAGAAATACAAATGAATGAAGATCTTTATAATGTTTCTCTCAGATTGATCATCATTGCTCATGTGTGGTGAATATAAGGCCTTTTCTTCCTTGTTTTAGTAGGTGGTAGACAAGACTCAGACTGGACTGTAGGGCTTGGGGCAGAAGTGTACTGCAAAGAGACACTATTGATTCAAGTGAAGGTAGTCTGGGGATTAGTTGGAGGATGGTATAAAAGACAGCAGGGATGTAAATGAGCAACATTTATGCTTTCTTGTCCTTTTCTCTCTTCATGAATGAAATCAGAAGGTGAAACTAGGGTGAGAAAGAAAGAAAAGCTGGAGGTAGAAGATGTAGAGGGTGATATTTATGTTATCTCTGAACCATTTCCAAGCTGATTATCCAGTATTCATAGTGATGAGAGAGAGAAAAAATTAAGAAGAAAATCACATTGACTCATTCAATGAGGCCAGGGCAGAAAAAGTTGAAGGCTGTTCTAATCTTATGTAAATAGTTTCAATTTCCATTTTTTTTTAATTTTAATGTTTATTGATTTAGAGAGAGAGAGAGAGAGAGAGAGACAGAGTGTGAGCAGGGGAGGAGCAGAGAGAGAGGGAGACACAGAATCTGAAGCAGGCTCCAGGCTCTGAGCCATCAGTACAGAGCCTGACGCGGGGCTCGAACTCATGGACCGTGAGATCATGACCTGAGCCGAAGTCAGGCAAATCGACTGAGCCACCCAGGCGCCCTCAATTTGCATTTTTTAAAGAAAAGCAGCATTATAAGAGGAGCCTATGTCATAGTATTTATTCTCATCCATGTTGACACCAGAGGGCACTAGCAAATGTGTATAAAAAGTTAAAACTTTAAAATTCACAGAGTGCAAAGCTGTAAGCGTAAATCCTGCTGAAGTCTGTTATCTACCCTGTATTTTTTTATTTACCTATAGACTGAGATATTTATAACTACTTTTACATGAAGTTCTCAGTTTTTAAATCTCAAACCATTTTAAATTCAGATGACTTTTTGATATGATCAGTTATGACAGGTTATAACTATTATAGAAATCTTAATTAAAAGAAATTTGTGCTTTGAGAGGCAGTGGTGGTACCTGTATTATCCTAGGGTGCCATATGGTTGGGGCTTTACAGTTTTTTTTTTTTTCCGTAGCTATCAGCCTGATGCTCTGTCTTGACTTTCTGGGCATACTTTAAGAAGATAGTCCATGTATTTGGAGAGAGAAGGGTAAGGTGGAGTGAGGTTGAGAGGGATGGCAATATAAGACCGGACAGGAAGTTTTGGACAGATTGAAACCTTGGAGAGAGGGGAAAAAAAAAGATATCCTCTGCACCAAAAGAAAAGAGAGAAGAGATAGATAGATTGAAATTATGCAACACATGACTGGCTCAGTGGGAAGAACATATGACTCTTGATCTTGGGGTTGTGAGTTTAAGCCCCACCCTAGATGTGGAGATTACTAAAAAAAAAATTATACAACACAAGTTTCAGAAGAAAATATACATAGACTTTGTAACATAATGCTGTTTGGTAAAAAACTCAATAAATTTTATTTTGAAAAAAATGTTTATTTTGGAATATTACAAGCATGGTTTGTTTAAACAGTAATTACATGTTTACTAATTAAGGTTACACATTTCAGGTTTTCATTTATTTATTTTTACAAATGAAGCTAGGAAAAACTTGAGAATTAAAGAGACTATCATTATTTTGGTAAAACAGAAGAAAGTAATTATGTGTTCAGGACTTGGTGTCAAGGACTTATTTTTCCCAAAAGAAATTGTATGGGGAAGAAAAGAAAATAACTAAAACTTAAAATAAAATTTGTTGAATGTAAACTTGGTTTCAACAGTCTCAGTTGGCTGTAGTGCCACTCTTTGCAATTTCTCCTACTTCTAATCCTTCTTCTTTAACGTTTTATTTTATTTTTTTTTTTGAGAGAGAGTGCAAGCAGGGGAGGGGCAGAGAGAGAGGGAGACACAGAATCCAAAGCAGGCTCCAGGCTCTGAGGTGCCAGCACAGAGCGCTCAAACCCATGAACGTGGGATCACGACCTGAGCTGATGTCAGATGCTCAACCGACTGAGCCACCCAGGTGCTCCTAATTCTTCATTTTTGTCACCATAACAAATGTCAGCAAACTACATGGGGTTCTCTTAGATTGAGGAAAAACTTCTCTGCTTTTGTTTCTGTGATAAAATAAAGCTGATATAAAAGAAGATGACAGACTTTAGTTTTTCAAAATTCTCATCATCCTTAGAGTTATGCTTGGTAAAAATCCCAGACTAATTCAGGAACCCTGTGCCACATTTTTTCGATCTGAAACCTTGAAACAAAAGCAGATGTCGACTGCCTCTGTTCATTAAGGACTCTGTATTTGCCAGCATCTAACCTTGATGCATTCACAAGAAATCTAATGGAGCCAAACCTAGGAAAATGTTTGCTGTTTTATTGATAAATTTATGAAGGCACAAAAAGGGGTCTCCAACCAAAAACTCAGAATTTCTCCAGGAAAATTACTCTAAACCATCTCTTCTATAAATCTCCTCTCAGCTTCTAGTCACCAGGTATCTCTTCTGTTCCATTCCATGCCCTGATCTGCCCTCAAGAAACTCTTAATTCTGCTGCTGCTTCTTCCCCCATTTTATTTTTCAGAGTAGCTTCTTTATTCCAATGAAAAATGCCATTTTCCCATGAACAGTGGGAACCATCTGAGACTTCATTTGGCCAGAAGTGGGCTATCAAAGAAGCATCTGAAATAGAATTGGTCTCTACTTCTTTTCTTTTTTTCTAAAGTAATTTTCATTCTAGCTACTGAGAAGTATTGTTTAGAAGTGATACATGCTTGTACAAATAAACAAAAAGAAGAAAGTCATTGTTTTTTCCCTATGGAGTAGTGGATGAGAAGGTAAAATTATCAAGATTTACTTATCATGGAGAGCATATAACCCTGTTGCTTGTGGAATATTTTGAAAGACTTAATTTTGCTTCTAACACATTGTAGAGGACTGAGGCTTTTTAACTGCTTAAGTGCAGAATGAAAGTGTTCCTTCTAAAATGTACTACGCTGGTAGATTCTTAAGGACATTGACATCAGAGTAGAGCTCAGTTTCGTGGTGTATTAATTTTTTGTTGCATAACAAATCACCACAAATTTAGTGGTATACAAAAAAAACACATTTATCATCTCCCAGTTTCTATGAGTCAGAAGTCCAGACATGGCTTAGTTAGGTCCCATGCTCAGAGTCTTAGAAGGCTGCAATCAGTGTGTTGTCTGAACTGTGTTCCTTTCTGGAACTCTGTTCTCTTCCAGCCTAACTTGGAACTTGTTGACAGAATTCACGTCCTTGTTTATAGTGACATCACTATTTTCTTGCTGGTTATAAGCCTAAAGTTGTCTCAGCTCATAGAGGCTACCTAAAGTTCCTTCAGTCTACCACAGTTATGTGCTTGTAAAAGACATGAGATTCCTGGGTCAGAAGTTAAGGATAGTTTATTACTCACAGTAATAGTAATAGTAATAGCTGGAGCATCAATATTTGCTTAGGTTTTCCTGTGTTGCACTTCCCACAGGGCCATGTGAAGAGTGCCCCATAGATAGATGCCCACACATGCAGTGGGTTGCATTACAGGAAAGGAACCCTAAATTTAAGGAAACCAGATCTTTTATAATGGATACTAATTATACCTGCCCTTTGTTCTAAAGGGAGATACTATATCTTCCAAGACTGTTACATAAACATTCCTGAAAAGATAGCTCAAAACAAAGACAGTTAGTGCCTCTGTCTGAAAAACATGGATAATTATCTCTTAACAACAACCACTGTACAGTTTTTGAAATTAGGATATTAACATTGATATAATACTATTTAATCTAAAAACCTTATCAAATTTTACCAATTGTTCCACTAATATTCGCTTTCTGCTAAGGGATCATATGTTACATTCAGTTGCTATGTCTCCTTCATCTCCTTTAACCTGAAACAGTTCATTACTCTTTTTTTTTTTTTTTTAGTTTATTTATTTATTGAGAGAGAGTGCAAGTGAGGGAGGGCAGAGAGAGAGAGAGAGAGGGAGAGAGAAAGAATCCCAAGCAGGCTCTGCACTGTCAGTGTGGAGTCTGACTCAGGGCTTGAGCCCATGAACCATGAGATCATGACCTGAGCCAAAATCAGACACTTAACTGACTGAGCCATCCAGGTGCTCCAACAGTTCATTACTCTTAGTCTTTCATAGTCTAGACACTTATGGAGGTAACAGGCTAGTTATTTTGTAAAAGTCCTGCAATTTTGTTTTGTCTGATATTTACTCACTATTGAATTCAGATTACACATTTAAAAAGTTTATTTTGAGAGAGAGAAAGAGCACACCTGTGTGAATGTACTCATAAGCGGGGGGTGGGGAGGCACAGAGAGAGGGCACAGAGAATCCCATGCAGGTTCCACACTCAGCATGGAGCCTGATGTGGGACTCGATCTCATAACTGTGAGATCATGACCTGAGCAGAAATCAGGAGTCAGATGCTTAACTGACTCAGCCACCCAGGCACCCCAAATTATGCATTTTTAAAAATGTTTTCTAAAATTTATTTATTTTGAGACAGAGAGACATGCATGCGAGTTGGGAGGGGGCAAAGAAAGGGAGAGCGAGAATCCCAAGCAGGCTCCACACTCAGCATGGAGCAGCTTGATGTCATGATTGTGAGATCATGACCTAAGCCAAAATCAAGAGTTTCTTAACCAACAGAACCACCACCCAGGCACTCCCACATTATGCATTTTTGATGAGAATACCACAAAAGTAGTGTTGGCTTTTATTAGTGTATTATATCAGGAGGCACTAATATCATTTTGTCCCACTGGCTAGTGACACTGATCTCTTGGTCAGCATGGTGTCTGCTGGATTTTCTCTGCTGTAGATGTAAGATTTCCACATTGTAATTAAGAAATCTTTGTGGGGAGATATTTTGAGACTACATACATCAGTTGTTTCTCATCATAATTTTGCCAATTAATTCTAGCATCCATTGATGATTCTTGCCTGGGATAATTATTGTGGTGTTTGTCAAATGGTAATTTAAAACAAATTTTTTTTTTTTGTTAATGTTTATTTTGAGAGAGAGACCGACAAAGTGCAAGTGGGCAGGGAGGGACAGAAAGAGAGGGAGACACAGAATCTGAAGCAGGCTCCAGGCTCCGAGCTGTCAGCACAGAGCCTGATGCAGGGCTTGAACCCATGAACCGTGAGATCATGACCTGAGCCAAAGTCGGATGCTTAACCAACTGAGCCACCCAGGTGCCCCTCAAATAGAAATTTTCTATTTCCTTTAGCATTTATTAGTAGTATGGAATACTACTGTAAGGGACAGCTTTACCTTTTCCCTATTTATTTATTAATTAAATTATTTATATCAGCATGGACTCATGCATGATTATTTTATTTGGGGGGTTCAAATCCATTATTATTATTATTATCATCATCATTAGTTTTGGTCCAAATCCATTAATGTCACTGTTTTCTTAAATTGTTGCAGATTTGACCACTGGGAATCCCTTTCAGTTGGTGGCTGTTGTGTCCTTTTGATATTCCCCATCATTTTCTGCATACTTCTTTACTTGCTAACAATGCCCATTAGTCCTGGGATGTCATTGCCTCTGGACCTTATCAGCAGATAAACCTAGGAATTTTATGTACACACACACACACACACACACACACACATTATATCTATATAATAAAAACCATGAGTTTATACCCCAATTCCATTCCAATACAATCCTACAATGTTTTCCCCTTACCTTATTTTTAACAAATTTTATTCTAATTTTCTATGCCTCTTTGCACAATTCCCTCTCTTTACCCCCAGCTTCCATTCACTGATTTCCTTCCCTATACTGTTTTTTTTTTTTTTTTCAAAATGTCATGTAATTGGAATTGCAGAGTATATGGCCTTTTGTGTCTGGCTTCTTTCAGTTAACACACTGCTTCTGAAATTCATACATGTTACATGTATTAGTGGTTTCTTTTTATTGGTGAGTTGTATTCCATGGTATGGATGTACCACAATTTGTTTATCCATTTACCAGTTGATAGACATTTTTGTTGTTTCTAGTTTTTGACTTTATGAATAACTTGTTATAAACATTTTACACAGGTCTTTGATGATAGTTTTCCATTTATTTTTTTTTTAAGTGTATTTGTTTATTTTGAGAGAGGGAGATGCAGAGAGAGAATTACAAGCAGGCTCCCTGCTGTCAGTGCAGACCCTGATGCAGGGCTTGATCCCATGACTGTGAGATCATGACCTGGGCTGAGATCAAGAGTCAGATGCTTAACTGACTGACCCACCCAGGTGCCCCAAAAACATATATATTTATATATTTTTTTTATTAGAGAGCATGCAAGTGGAGGAGAGGGGCAGAGGGAGATAGAATCTTAAGCAGGCTCCACACCAGCGTGGAGCCCAAGGCAGAGCTCCATCCCACAACCTCATTTATTTTGAATAAATACTTAGGACTGAGATTGCTGGATCATGCACTAAGTATGTTTAATTTTATAGGTGCTGCTAAACTATTTTTTAAAAATTATCTGTACCTTTTGCATTCTCACCAGTAGTGTTTGAGATTTCCATTTGCTCCACATTCTTGCCATTGCTTGAAATTGTTAGTCTTCTGAATTTCAGCTATTCTAGTCTGTGTGTAGTGGTATCTCATTGTGATTTTATTTTGCATTTCCCTAATGATCAGAGATGTCAGCTGTTGTGTCATGTGTTTATTTGCTCTCTGTATATCCTCTTTGGTAAAGTGTTCTTCAGATGATTTTCATAATTAGGTGGTTTGTGTTCTTATTGAGCTATAAGAATTCCCATACGTTGTGGATATTTCCCTCAATTTTTAGTTTATCTTTTTATATTTCCCCACTTTGTCAATTGTCTTTTGATGTTGTTAATAGTGGGGTTTTTTTGCCATAAAGTTTATTTTAAAAATTGTACTCCTATTTATAAATTTTTTAAATGTACACTGGATTTTGAGAGGCTTCCTAAGCCTTTTTCAACAATGGGAGTTGAAGAGGAAGTCACTCATGCTTTCTTCTAGTCTTCTATATTTCTATTAAAATATTTATAATTCATAATCCATGGAGTTTATCCTTGTATATGGTATGAGGTCTGTGTCTAATTTTTTTTCCAAGTGGTTGCCAGTTGACTTAGCACTATTTATTTTTTTATTTTTAAAGATTTTATTTTTAAGTAATCTCTACACCCAACATGGGACTTGAACTCACAACCTTGAGGTCAATCACATGCTCCACCTACTGAGCCAGCCAGGCACCCCACCCCAGCACTATTTGTCAAATCTATGCTTCAGTGATTTAAAATGGCACTTTTATCATATACTAAATTTCTACTTGTATTTGGGCCCATTCCTTGGCTTTCTATTCAGTTACTTTGGTCTGTTAGTCTACTTTTCCATATTGTTGTAATTATAGAGGCTCTTTAGTAAGTTTTAATGTTAGGTAGGACTAGTGCCCTTCATATAATTTTTTTTTAGTGTTTTCCATTTTATCTTTGCATTGCATCTTTGTTTTTCCATATGACCTTTAAAAAAAATCAATCTTGGGGCGCCTGGGTGGCTCAGTCGGTTAAGCATCCGACTTCGGCTCAGGTCACGATCTCACAGTCTGTGAGTTCGAGCCCCGCGTTGGGCTCTGGGCTGATGGCTCAGAGCCTGGAGCCTGCTTCCGATTCTGTGTCTCCCTCTCTCTCTGCCCCTCCCCCATTCATGCTCTGTCTCTCTCTGTCTCAAAAATAAATAAAAACGTTAAAAAAAAATTAAAAAAAAATCAATCTTTTAATGTTAGAATAGTTTTAGATATATAGAAAAATCATGAAGATAGTACAAAGAATTTCCCAAACACTTCATGGCCAGTTTCCTCTGTTAACATCTTACGAGGGTATGAAATTTGTCATAATTAATGAACCAACATTAATACATTATTATTAACTAAAGTCCATACTTTATTCATATTTGATTTTTTAAGTTTTTTTATTCATATAGTCTTGATTTTTACCTAATGCCCTTTTCCTGTTCTAGGATACCATCTATGATACCACATTACATGTAGTTATGTCTCCTTAGTCTCCACTAGGTGTGGCAGTTTCCCAGACTTTCCTTTATTTGATGACTTTGATAATTTTGGGGAATATTGGTCAGGTATAGGATAGAAGATCTTACAGTTGGGGTTTGTCTGATGTATTTCTTGATTAGACTGAAGTTATGGGTTTTGGGGAGGAAAACCACAGACATAAAGTGACATACTTATCACATCATATTATATCAACATGACTTATTACTTGGCATTAACCTCAAGCACTTGGCTGAGGTAGTTTTTGTCATGTTTCTCCACTGTAAAGTTACTCTTTTCATACTACTCTTTATAAGGAGGTGAGTATACACAGGCTGCACTCAGAATAGGGAGTTATGCTCCCCTTTTTTGAGGATAAAGTATCTACATGAATTATTTAGGATTATTCTGGAGATTTATCTGTTCTTCCCGTTTACTTATATCAGTATGGACTCATGGATATTTATTTTATATTTTGGATTATAATCTAATACTTGTTTATTGTTCAACTTTTTCCAACTTTGGTCATTGGGAGCTCTTTCATTTGTCTCCTGTGTCAGTCAACAGACCCCTGTTACTGTGTTTTATGTTTGAGCACTTTCTTGTACCCTGTAATATATGCATTTTATACCTTTTCAAATCATTCCACAGTTTTTGGATGTTATTATTTTTAAATTTCCTTTGCGTTTCAATTTGGGAGTTTCTACTGATCCATCATCATGCTCACCAATTGTTTCCTCATTTGTGTCCAGTCTACTGATGAGATCATCTAAGACATTCTTCATTTTTGTTATAGTGGTTTTGATTTCTAACATTTTCTTTGGATTCTTAAAGTTTCCTTGTCTCTACTTAAATTACCCATTTGTTCTTGAATATTGTCTACCTAGAGTCCTTAACATACTAATTATAGGTATTTTAAATTCCCTGTCTGATAATTCCAACATCTGTGTCATATCTGGGTCTGTTTCTTATGCTTGCTTTGTCTCTTCAGACTGATTTTTTTCTTGCCTTTTGGCATACCTTGAAAGCTGAATACGATATATATATATCAGATATAAAGAGCTGAGGTAATAGGCCTTTAGTTTGAGGATTTATGTTAATGTGGTTAGGAGTTGAGCTGTTTGCTGGTCACTAAAGTTGGCTGAGGCTGCAAATTGTTCTGTTTTCCTTGTTTTTCTCTCTCTTTTTGAATGTGGGCTTTCCTAAATATTTCTGAGTCTATGTTTTGCTTTAGCTTTAATTAGCTCATTATATTGGAACACTTTGGTGTGGTGGTAAAGTGTGGCGGAGCATTCTATAATATTCCAATTAAATCTCAGTGTTTTAGTAGGTCTTCTCTTGAGACTGTGACTTTCACGTGTGTTTTCCTCTTTTCTTCCCCCTCCTCTCCCTGCCCCCCTCTTTTCCCCCAGTTATAATATTCCCAGCATAAGCCTTGACACCGTTTGAGTTTTTTTTAAACTCCTTTAGTTGAGACAGGAAAGGTAGAGGGTATAGGAATGGGAGGAATGCTTTACTTCAAGGAATCCTACCAGGTTCTCAACAGAGAAGACTAAGAAATATTCCACATGACTCTGTGAAAGTCATTTCCCCTGGGAAGTGGGACTTTGTTATAGAGAAAGCTCAGGGTATATTTTTATATTTCCCAGTGCTTTACTCTTTCTCTTTCCCTGCAGAGCCAAGAGGGCATATTTCTTGTTTTTCTCTGTGAGAACCTGGTGAAGGTGCTAGAAAAAGCCCACAATATTGCAGCACGATCCCCCAATCCCTACTGTTCCCAGGAGTTTCCCACTCTCATGCTAGTTCATATTTAGCTTCCTGTAGTTTGTCTAAAGGACCATTTAAATGTTCCTACCAGTTGGAGTACCTGGGTGGCTCAGTACGTTAAGCATCTGACTCTTGGTTTCAGCTCAGGTCACCATGTCACAGTTCGTGAGATCGAGATTGAGCCCCCAAGACCCGAGTCAGGCTCTGCACTGACAGTGTGAAGCCTACTTGGGATGTTGTCTCTCTCCCTCTCTCTCTGCCCCTCCCTTGCTCCTGCTTGCACTTTTTCTCTCTCTCTCAAAATAAATAATAAAAGAATAATGTTCCTACCAGTTAACAGATCTAGAGATTTCTGTTTCAGGTTAACAAAACTCAGCTTTGTTTCTCTGGATGTTGTTGTTTTTCCAGAGTTTGGGATAGTGATTTGCTTAGTGACCTGAAATCTCTAATGTGTCCAAGAAAAAAATTG
The DNA here is from genome assembly GCF_023721935.1 of Panthera uncia. Lineage (NCBI taxonomy): Eukaryota > Metazoa > Chordata > Mammalia > Carnivora > Felidae > Panthera > Panthera uncia. The sequence goes on from NC_064810.1 coordinate 84,297,936, forward strand.
ATGATTTTGTCCATCTTTTTCTTTTGTAAATGCAAGTGTGGCAACTTTAAAGCTCTGCATGTTGGACATGAAACTGAAAGTATCCATAGGGACTTTTGTGTCACCTTGTCTATCTCCATAAATAAGCTTATTGGTGTATTTTATGGGATTTCATGAAATTAATAAATGTACTTTGGGAAAACTGACAGCTTTAGGATGTTGTAGTACTCAACACTAGGAGATGCTTTTTCATTTGTTTTTGTTCAGTTCAGTGTCTTTCAGAATTTAATTTTCCTCACATAGACTTTGCACATTTCTTGTTAAGTTTATTTCCAGATTATGTTCTTTCTTGGTATTATTACCTGGGTTTTTCTCTACCTTTCTGTTCTCTAACTGGTTATTATTTGTGTATAGGAAGACTGTTGATTACTGTATGTTAATTTTATATCTTATTCTTTTATTGTTTGAGTCAGTTTTATCTTTAAATTGCTAGGGGTTTTTATGTATACTGTCATGTCAGAGATTTACTTGTTCTTTAATAATTTGTATGCCTCCATTTGATTCCTGTTGTCTGTCTATTCCTGTTGGCTAATACCTCTAGTACAAAGTTGATTAACAGTAGGGGTAGTTGGCATCCTTGCCTGTTGCTGATCTTAGTGGAAATGCCTCAAGTGTTTTCCCATTAAGTAAGGTGCTTTAATATATATTTTAGGTAAGTAGGAAATATATGTTGATCTTACCCTCTGGAATAACTTTTCTCATCAGAAATCAGTGTTGAATTTTGTCAAAAAATTTCTTTAGCATTTATGAAGCTAACCAAATACATATTCCTCTCAGAACTATTAATATAGTCTATTGTCCTAAAGAATTTCATGATCTGGAATATACCTTGAATTTCTGGAATATATCCTACTTAATCATAGTGTGTCATTTTCTTCCTGTGGTTTTGGATTTTGTGGCTAACATTTCACTTGGAATTTTTGTATTAACATTCATAAATGATAGTGGTCTATAGTTTTCATTTTTTGTACTGTTTTTATTATTTATTTTTAAAGTTTATTTATTTTGAGAGAGAGGGAGCATGTGTGCACATGCACGCGAGTGGGGGTGGGGCAGAGAGAGAGGGAGAGAAAGAATCCCAAGCAGATTCTGCTCAGCACTGAGCCCCACGGGTCTCAATCTCAGGACCTCAAGATACGACCTTAGCCAATATCAAAAGTCTGACGCTTAACTGAGCCAACTAGGAGCTCTTTTTGTACTGTTTTTCGATGTATTTATTTTATTTTATTTTTTTTTTTAATTTTTTTTTCAACGTTTTTTTTTTTATTTATTTTTGGGACAGAGAGAGACAGAGCATGAATGGGGGAGGGGCAGAGAGAGAGGGAGACACAGAATCGGAAACAGGCTCCAGGCTCCGAGCCATCAGCCCAGAGCCCGACGCGGGGCTCGAACTCACGGACCGCGAGATCGTGACCTGGCTGAAGTCGGACGCTCAACCGACTGCGCCATCCAGGCGCCCCTCGATGTATTTATTAATATTCTACTTCCTTCCTTAATAAGGTAGCCTTGCTTACCTGTTATTGCTCTGGAACAGTATACAGATCATTAGTACTATTTGGTCTTTGAAGGTTTGGTAGAAATTCCCTGTGAAATTATCTTGGCCCAGTGCTTTTGCTGGAGTAATCCTTTGATAACTTTCTTTACTTCTTCTGTAGAAACTGTTACTTTTAAGCTTTCTGTCTCTAGTGGGGTCAGTTTTGGTTATCTGTATTTCCTTAGAAATTATCCATTTTTTCTAGACTTTCAAATTTACTTCCATATAGGTCTGAAAATTAATTTTTTTTAATGTTTTTATTTATTTTTGAGACAGAGACAGAGCATGAGCAGGGGAGGGGCAGAGAGAGAGGGAGACACAGAATCTGAAGCAGGCTCCAGGCTCTGAGCTGTCAGCACAGAGCCCTACGCGGGGCTCGAATTCACAGACTGTGAGATCATGACCTGAGCTGAAGTCAGATGCTTAACTGACTGAGCCAACAAGGTGCCCCTGCAAATTAATTTTTTAAGAGTAAAAAAAATATTGATCTGTCTCAATGATTATTTTCTCCTTATAATTTCTTATTTTGTGTATTGGGAGTCTTTTTTTTTTTTCTCGACCAAGACAAACATCAATATGTCTTTTGTTAGTTTTTCTCCAAAAGACAGGATTTTGATATATTAATTAGTTCTAGTGTTTTTCTCTACCTCTTAATTTTTGCTTTTACCTTCATTATTTTCTTGCTGGTGATTTCTTTTGGTTTACTTTGTTGCTTTTTCTCCTCATTTTGTGAGTTGGAATGCAATTCACTTCTTTTCATTTTTTCATGTTTATTGATCGAAATGCTTAGTGCTATAAATTTTTCTCTGATCACTTTTGTAAATGTATACCAAAGGTTCTGCAATGTAATGTTTACATTTTCAAAATATTTGGTAAATTCTGATTTTATTTCCTCTTTCAACCAAGAATTGCTTAAAGTTTCTTTTTAAAATTCCAGGTGGATGGTTCTTTCTGCTTTTAAGTTTTATTACTAATTTCTACTTTTATTGAGTTTTGATCAGAGAATGTTGCTTGTAATGTGAAATTTACTGATGTTTTCTTTGTGATATGATTAATTTTTGTAATGTTCCATGAGTAATTGAGAAGTTGTATTCTCTCTAACCAGGGTGCAAAATTTGATACGTAGCTGTAAGATCAAACTTACTGACTTAGGTCTGCTATATCCCTACCTCTAGAACAGTACTCAATCTGCCTTATAATAGTGTATTAGTCTCCTATTATTAGTATATTTCTATCTATGTGTCTTTTCATCTCTTTAGCTAAAAAATTTTTTTTCTATGTTTATTTTTGAGAGAAAGTGAGCGACAAAGCATGAGCAGAGGAGGGGCAGAGAGCAAGGGAGACACAGAAACTGAGGCAGGCTCCAGACTCTGAGCTGTCCGCACAGAACCTGACACGAGACTCGAACTCAACACAAGATCATGACCTGAGCTGAAGTCAGATGCTTAACCGACTGAACCACCCAGGCAACCCCATCTCTGTAGCTTTTTAAAAAAGAGGATTGCTATATTGGTGCATAGAAATCCATAATATATCTTCTTGTGAATTTTTGATTTTTGGGTGTAAATGTTATCTTCTTTGTCATGTTTATTATTCTTTGGTTTGAGTTCTGATATCAGGAAAGCTACCACAGCTTTCTTATTGTTTCCATTTCCTGGTACCTTCCTACATCCATCCTTTTATTTTTAGTCATTCTGAATCACTTTTTTTTAGGTGTGTCTTTTGTATATAGTATATAGCTGGGTATTGTGAGCCAAATAGGAAGTCTTTTTTTTTTTTTTTTTTTAATAGATGAGTTTAGCCCATGGTTACATTTATTGATATGATTGGTATTTGGTCTCAATTCTGACATAGTATTTGTAATTATTTGTGCTATATATTTGCTTTGCTCTCTATGAGATAATGTATTCTGTGCTATTTTTTATTTTTATTTTCAGTATTTAGGAAGATACATATTTTTATTCCAGTGGTTACCTTTGTACTTACATCTTTTGTAGTATACTTCCCTATTTTCTCATAATCTTTCACTATTGATTTACTATGTTTTTATTTTAATTTTTTAATTTGAGAATAGTTGACACACAATGTTTCATTGGTTTCAGGTGTACAACATAGTGATTCAACATCTCTGTATGTTATGCTATGCTCACCACAAGTGTATCTACCATCTGTTACCATTCAGGGCTAATACAATATCACTGACTATATTCCCTATACTATACCTTTTATTCCTATGATTTATTCGTTCCCTAACTGGAAGCCTGTATCTCCCCATCCCCATTGCCTGCTTTACCCATATTCCCCACCTCCCCTCCCTCCGGCAACCCTCAGTTTGTTCTCTGTATTTATAGGTCTGATTTTGTTTTCTGCTTATTTATTCATTCATTTTGTTTCTTAGGTTCCATATATTAGTGAAATCATATGATATTTGTCTTTTTCTATCTGACTTACTTCACTTAGAATAATACTGTCTTTTTTAATCTGACTTATTTTACTTAGAATAATAATCCATCTGTGTTATTACAAATAGCAGGATCTCATCCTTTTTCATGACTGCATAATATTCTGTTGTGTTTGTATGTGTGTATACACACATCTTCCTTATGTATTTATCTTTCTATGAACACTTAGATTGCTTCCATATCTTGGCTATTGTAAATAATGCTGCAATAAATATGGAAGTGCACATCTCTTTTCAAATTAGTGTTTTTGTTTTCTTTGGGTAAATACCCAGTAGTGGAATTATTGGATCATATGGTATTTTTACTTTTAATTTTTTGAAGAACCTCTGTACTTTTATCCACATTGGCTGTACCAATTTATATTCCTACCAACAGTGCACAAGAGTTCCTTTTGTTCTATATTCTCACCAACACTTGTTATTTCTTGTCTTTTTAATTTTAGCCATTCTGACAGGTGTAAGGTGATATTGTGGTTTTCACTTGCATTTCCCTGATGATTAGTGATGTTGAGCATATTTTCATGTGTCTCTTGGCCAGCTGGATGTGTTCTTTAGAAAAATGTCTATTCAGGTCCACTGCCCATTTTTTTTAATGTTTATTTATTTCTGAGACAGAGAGAGAGCATGAGTTGTGCAGAGAGAGAGGGAGACACAGAATCAGAAGCAGGCTCCAGGCTCTGAGCTGTCAGCACAGAGCCTGACGTGGGGCTCGAACTCATGGACCGTGAGATCATGACCTGAGATGAAGTCAGCTGCTCAACCGACTGAGCCACCCAGGTGCCCCTCCACTGCCCATTTTTAAATCAGATATATATACTTTTTGGTCTTGAGTCTGATTTATTAGTTTTTAATAGTATTCTTTAACCTATTACCTACATAGCAGTGGTTCACAATGGAGGTGATTTTGCTCCTGGGGGACATTGGCAATGGCTATATTTTTGGTAGTAACAACTAGCATCTAGTGGGTAGGGACTAGGGATGCTGTTAAACATCCTATGTTGCACAGGACAGCCCTCACAGCAAAGAATTATCTGAGCCAAATTAATAGTGCTGAGGTTAAGAGACCTTGCTACATAGCAATCAACTTTTCTCTTTCTCTCTCTCTCTTTTTTTTCTCATTTCTTAGTTGCATTATTTCTATTTTGTAACAACATCTAATATTTGCACATTATTCTTTCTTTGTCATTTTTTGAGGAAAATCTAGAAAAATATTAATCTACAATCATATTACGTATACATCACATTCATTTTGGCTGATGTTTTCTCAGTTATCTCTTAACTGGCCCAAAAAAAATACAATTAGCATTACAATATATTTTCCATGTTGTTATAAACTTTGGTATAAATACCTAATATAGTATTATATAAATATATATGAATTCATTTACACACTGTCAGAAGGCTTGGTTGTTTGCAGTATTTCCCTATTATACATTTTATAATGAAGATCTTTGTGCAAAGTTTATTTTTCTGACTTTAAATTTTCTTTTCAGAAATGGAATCACTGAGGTCAAGGGCATTCATATTTTTTAGGGTCTTGATATCTAATGTAAAATTGCTTTTGAAAAAATTGTTGTCAATTTATATATCCAAGAACAATAGGATTTCTAGCACTGGAATTTTGAATACCATGACTGATAATAGGAGATTTTCAATAAGAGGCTTTCTATGTCATTGTAAAGCCACTTTATACAGGTGTCTTTTTAGTTTCACTAATTTGACCACATTGCCCACCCAGTCATTGCCTCTATAATGAGACTAATTCTGAATAAGAGATAATATAATCTCTAAAAAATGTGTCTATTCCAGCCCAGAAGAACAATACCTGACATTTTGGGGATGACCTTTGGATACCATCTCAGTGGCTGTCAAGCTTTAGTGTACTTAGTAATGGGAGGGGTGGAGCTAAGGGTCAAGAATATACAGAATGTGGGCCTCAACTCTAGAGTCTGAGTCAGAAGGTCTGGGGTTTGGGCCCTGGAATCTGTATTTTTAACAAGGGATTCTGGTGTGATGGTCTCTCCCCCTCTGAAGAGAAACTCTGTGTATTAAATCACTGATTAATGTTTCTTTCATGATTAACAATGGTTGATTGTGAAAAGGGAGACATAGGGTAAAAATAACTGTGGACAGTGCTAAGTTCAGCATATTAAACAGGTCTAAATGTATTTTTCAGAATTTTTAACATGCTAAAGATGGTCTGTGACTTTCCAAGGAGGATTTATTTTTTTTGTAGACTACTCCAAATTTACATAACCCACTGAATTTATTTTATTGTTTCTTTTATTTTGTTTTGTTTCGGGATAGGCCATTATTAACATCTGGTGTTCTTGAGGACAAAGTTCAGAAATCTAGGACTAAGCAGTTTTTCCTATTACAGTATTTCCCATTGTCCCTTTAGTACCTTGATAGATTCAATAAACTTCCTCAGGCACATTGCTTTTATTATAGTTTAGGCAAAATAAAATCTTTGTATTTTGTAAATCTGAATTATCAGGGCTGGACTAAGTGACTTCCTAGCAATCACACATAAACTTTTTTTCTTTATATTCAAATGCCTTTTCTGTTCATTCTCTTAATAGAAAGTATATCAAAACAACCTGTTTTGAAGCCCTCCATTTCCTATTAGTGCCTATTAACTAAAGTAAGATGTGATCTAGAAGAACTTCACATAATAGAAATCAAGCCCATGTGACCAAAAATTTTAACACTCATGTAACAACAACTGCTTTAGAAGCTTCAGGGCCTTTATTGTTTAGACTTTCTGATGTTGGGGTTTTATTCAAAGGGTTATAAAAAGGTCTTTTGAAACACTCCTGTAGCAAATTATTTTGGCTGAATTATAAATCCTCAAAAGTGGGGTTTTATTATAATGGAAACAGAATAAACTCTACCAGTGTTTGTAGGCAGCACTGTATAATGAGGATTGAGTGCATTGCTATGTTATGACTGCAAGTGTATCTTTTCACTATCTCAGTAAAGCACTCCTAGCTTTTATACACAGTGTTATTGGTCAAGTGCTTTGTGAGTTTCCCTGTTTCTTTTCATCTGATTGTTTAACACATCTTCTTCATATGAAGCACCATAATCCCAGATGACCCTGTCAGTTTTAAATTATTAGTCCTGCATCATTCTCCTGTTAGAAATGTTCCACATACTTGTCTGTGGAAGTAAATAACTGCTTTAGCTTCACATGTCAACAACTCTATAGAATGTTCTAGCCAACTTGGATGAGTCCTCTCTTAATAGCAGCATCTCAGATTTGCTTGGCTGATAAGATAAGGAAGGACAAAGATGGTTCATTAACTAACTTTGTATTGATGCTTTATAATTTACAAAGCATTTAATATACATGATCAAATGAGAGAAACCCCGAAATGATTCTGTGAGGCAGATACTGTTTTTATCTCTATTTTCCAAAGGTGGAGAAGCTGAGACTTAACTAAATTGAGTGACTCATCTAAATGTCTTATTGAGAAAAAGAAGCCTAGGACCCAGAACCAGGCAATTTGATGTGAAAACCTGTATTCTTTCTATCATACAAAGTTTCATTTTTCTAAGTCACCTTCCACTCAGGATAACTCAGAGATTTGGTTGTTTAAATCCCTGCTCCCCTTAAAGATCACCAAGAAACCCTCTGACTTTCCAGTTACAGACCTTTTCCATGTGACCTCATGAAGGCAGTGGGATGTAGGGGACTGAGTGAGTCACAAAGCCCTGGGTTTGAGAATCTGCATCTACTTACTAGTCTTGTGACCTTGAGAATGATACCTTCCATGAGCCTGGTTCCTATTTGTGAAAATAGTGTAGCTCTTCAGCAGGTTGTTATGAAATTAAACAAGTGTTATGAAAATATGAAAATATTTGTAGAACATGCGCAACATAATACCAAGGATATCCAGTAGCTTCTCAAGAAAGTGGAATGGTAGCTATTTTTAATCTCACTTGCAGATTTTGACAATGTTGAATTTTGCCTGAGCCCTCTCAACCTGGAAAACAGTAACGTTAAGAAATCCCACCACTCTCTGTGCTCTGGAAAATTACTTAAGACTCACTGATGCCTCCCTTGTTTAAATATAGCAAAGCCAGGGGCACCTGCCTGGTTCATTTGGTAGAGCATTTGACTCTTGACCTTGGGGTTGTAAGTTTGAGCCCTGTGTTGGGTGGAGAAATTACTTAAAAATGAAATCTTTGGGGGAAAAAAAAAGATTTTTCTCTAGGGGCGCCTGGGTAGCTCAGTAGGTTGTGTGTCCGACTTTGGCTCAGGTCATGATATCACATGTGAGATCTCACTCGTGAGTCTGAGCCCTGCATTGGGCTCTGCACTGATAGTGGGGAGCCTGCCTGGCATTTTCTCTCTCTCCTCTCTCTCTGCCCCTCCCCCACTCATGCTTTCTCTCTGTCAAAAATAAATGAATACACTTTAAAAATAAAAAGATAATAAACAAATATAATAAAGCCAGGCACAGACCCTCAAAATTCCTGTTCTTTGCAACATAGATGATCAGTTGAACTATTTGTCCCCACTGATCATTTGCAACAAAACACTTGTTAACCAAAGTTTGGTTAATTCTCTATCCTCCAGGATCCTGAACTTTGGTGCACCCTTTACATGAACCAGCTTATGATTATTCCTGAGGGATGGGAAGGTAGGAGGGGAAAAAGGAAAGAGCATATTGTTTGGTGTTTCTTATTATAAGAACGCAAATTCACTAGGTCAGGGCCCCACTCTATGACCTCATTTAATCTTAATTATTTCCTTACTTCAGATGCAGCCACAATGGGGGTTAGGGTTTTAATACATGTATTTTGGGGGTTTGGAGGTCACATACATTAAGTCCATGACACGCATACTTACTATAAAGTGGTTAAATAATTTAATGAGTTTATAAAAGATGCAACTGGTCCCTTTTACTTTTCTACTTCTACCCCAGAGACCACCACTGTTCAGGAGTCTTCCTATGCTCACACAAACATTCATGGAGGGGGTGGATACATATATCTATCTATATCTATCTATATCTATATCTATATATACATACACACACATTTACATTTGTACACGTAGCCACATATGTGTAGTTACTTTTTGGTCTTAATGGAATCATACATTCCATATTCTGCATTTTGCTTTTTTTATTTTATGGTACATTCTGGACAGCTTTCCAACTCAGTTCCTGTGGATCTATTTTATTATTTTAAATAGCTACTTAGATTCCTTTTGGTACCATTATTTGTTGAAGGACATTTAGGTTACTTTCATTATTTTTGACTATGCTACCTTTTAAGCATTTTAAAGCAAGGATAAAAATCAGTACAGTATAAACCTAGTTTTAAATAAATAAACATTTTTAGAATGCTAGAATGAAATCTAAATGTAAAGAGTCCTTTTCTATGATGGCAGAAATATAGTTTCATTACTTTAAAAATAGTTTGCTATATCCTCTGCTTCATACTTGGTAAGGCTACCGAACATTTTTTTTCAGTCTTCATTTAAGTCTTACCATCAGAGTGTTGGGAGTTCTGCTGCAAAGAGGACAAATACTTCAACTATTGTGTGAGCTACTTAGTTTAGTTGTAAACATTAGCCAGAATTATTTTTAATTGCATTGTCATCCTCATTATCATTTTAATTATATAAAGCAGGAACTTCTTTTTGGAGAAATTGTCAAGAAGAATGTGTATGGGATTTCACATTTGGTAGACTTGGGTTTCAAACCTAGTTGAATTGTGTGACTTGGGAAGGTTAACTTTACTTCTCTTGACTCAGTTTCCTCATCTGCTAAACAGAGAGAATTGAGAGGGGCGCCTGGGTGGCTCAGTTGGTTAAGCAGTGGACTTCAGCTCAGGTCATGATCTCGTAATTTGCGGGTTTGAGCCCCGGGTTGTGCTCTATTCTGACAGCCCAGAGACTGGAGCCTGCTTCAGTTTCTGTGTCTCTCTCTCTGTCTGCTCCTACCCAGCTAGTGCTCTGTCTCTCTTTGCCTCTCAAAAATAAATGAAAAATGTTGAAAAAATTAAAAAAAAATAAACCGAATTGAGAGAATCAAGAAGTGAAGGGAATGAAGAGCCCACTTGCATGCGTGTGCAACAATGCTGACACACCATTTATTTCTCACTATATGCGTTAGTGGTGGGTGGAGCCTATAGTCTGTAATGTCCTTCTGGCCCTCCTTTGAATGGGTTTGAAATATACAAGCAGTAATATTGGAGTTCTCTCTCTGTAACAGGTTTACACAATGGTTAACCCAGTCCTATGCCATTTCTCCCTTAAATTGTTTTTATTCTGTGCACACTTGCCTTTTTTTGTTATGCAAGCATTTTAAAAGTTATTTTGAGGGGAGGAATATTGCTAATGCTAGGCTGTTTTCAAGAAAAGGTCAGGACAGATTTTGATGGGTCAGGTTACTTCCTCTGGCATCCTTTTGGAAAGCATCTGAGAGTGTCTGCAGTGCCCTTGGGCAGTTCTTCTGCTGAGTATAAACAATTGGGTCCCTGTCACACACTTCAGCCAGGTCTGCTCTCAGACTCTTCTTCCAGACTCTTACACTAGGAGGGTGGTGGGGTTGAGGAATTGGCTTTCTGAGCTCTTTCCCCAGAGCATCAAAAATGACCTGGCTGTAAACTGTTCACCAAAGCCTGGGAACACAGGATACTCTTTAGCTGGACACAAACTCCACTCCGTCTACATTTAAAGGAAAAAAAAAAAAAGCATAGACATTGTAAGCTGTCAATACAAAGCCAAAGGTATAAAAAATAAAACTAGAAAGTCTTCCATATTGCCTTCTTACCCACTGTTCTTGAAACCAATGCACACAGCTTTATGTATATAAAAATGTAAAATATATCCTTAAGTCTACATATGAGGCTGCGTGCACATGTGTGCATACATACACACACACACACACACACACACACCATCTATCTACCTATCTATATCTTAACCTGGTTGTGTGTGTAAAAATTTTTTTGTTGTTGCTAAAAGTGGTGTCATAATCATCATATATGTGTAAGATACATGTGCTAGGGTGGCTGGACATAAAATTATAGAAGCATTTTGGCTTCCATTACTTTAAAAAAGTAATTTCACATATTTAAACTTCTTTCCCTCTCCTGGTCCCCCCAGCCTCCCAGCAGGCAGGCCTTGGAAAGCCTCACTAAGATCTTTCTTCTCAAAAATGCCAATAATTTCTTCCATGGCTAAGTTTCTCCTGGTGTAGAGTTTGTGCAGGAAAATGGTCTTTTTTGCTTAGGTATGATCTTTGTAATTTTATTTTTTTACTTCTCCAATTTGTAGACTAATAGAAGGGACTTTTTTTTTTTTTTTAGAATAGAATAATTTGAGTATTTATTTTGGAAATCTTTATCTTAGACTGTTGGTTTTGTGTCTAGCCAAACCACCCCGAGTTCAAGCTGAGAGACATACATAGTCTTTGTCACAGCATTTATTGAATTCTGTCTCCCACAGCCAGGCATTATAATAACTACATTAAAAGATATTTCTAAAACAAGTTAGTTATGCCACAATTTAAGGCTTATGTCTTATTTTCTGAGGGTACACAGAGCAGTTATTTGTGATTATAGTTCTGATTAAGCCAATAATTGGAAAATAATCACATCCAAATGGGCTTTAATATCTTGAATGGCACTTGGGCACTAACAAATATTTCTCCTCCAGGAAGCAGGCCGTGTGGAAAAACACAGTACAAGATGCTTTAGGATGGGTTTGCCTGGCATTCTGTATCTTCTAGGGTTATCTGCAGAGAAGGACTGGCAGGGAGCGCTTTAGTTCTATAGAGTGGAACAAATAGCGATTCTGGCACTTTGCCATGTTGTTTGGCCTCAGGGTAACTTGCCAGGTCTTTAAAAAAAATACATGTCATTAAGTTCTGATTTACTGCCTATTTCCAGGTTGATCCTGAATAAAGTTCTATCTTTCCAACTAGCCTTTAATCCCTGAGGAAAGAGTTATTGGCAGCCAGGAGTAAGGTGTTTTGGATGACCAGCGGTTCTCCCCCTCAATCAGTTGCTACATATTGAGAGCACAGTTGCTCTTTTCCCCTCTTCATGGTTTCTTTGGGCATTGTCCCTCTAGCCCAGGTGAGTTGAGGTGATCAGCAGTGATGACAGAAAGCCACAACTTTGTGATTATTTTTGTACCTGAATTGCATTTAAGAAAGAAGTCGCGATGACCTGGATATGTCTTGCTTAAAAAGCACCATTATTTTCCTCTACTATATTATGTTTTAAAGGTCTATTAATTCCTTTTTTTTAATGCTTGTTTATTTTTGAGAGAGAAAGAGAGCATGAGCAGGGAAGGGGCAAAGAGAGAGAAGGAGACATAGAATCTGAAGCAGGCTCCAGGCTCCAGCTGCCAGCACAGAGCCTGATGTCGGGCTTGAACCCACAGACTGCAAGATCATGACCTGAGCCAAAGTTGGACACCCAACTGACTGAGCCACCCGGGTGCCCCAAGGCCTATTAATTCTTGAGACAATTTTTAAGTTATTGTTGATATTTGTTTCTATGTTTTATAGGGTCCATAAGAACAGGAACTTTTTTTATGCATTGCTATATCCCCAGTACCTAGAAAAGTACCTGGCACACAGTAGGCCCTCTATAAATATTTGTGGAATGACAACTGATATTGTTGCTTTACAGCTTTCAAGGGTCTCAGCCGTAAGAAAGAGATTTTAATGTTATGTGTAGTAGGTGCTAGGTGTTTTTTGTTTTATTCACTAGCAAAGATCTGTAGTTCAAATTCCTTGATAAGAAATATGTTCCCAAAGCACCAGGAAAAGAGCTCTCCATAGGTCCTCAGTAAAGGTTGCTGAGTACAGACTTCTTTCTAGCGACATTTGGTTGAGAGGTGGTTCAAACTCTGAACCCTCTCCTGACGTGGCCAACAAGAGCACCAGTGAGTACCCACTTGTTCATGTGGAACCATGGATCATGAACTTTGGTTTTATCCATTTTCTTGATTTGATGACAAATGAAATCATTCCTGACTGTTTACTTGCATTGCAGTCAAAGCACCACACACATGAACAACCAATATACAAGCCACCCTGTGTGACTGCCTCTGTTTGTTGTATTGTACGTCTCCTGTTTTGTACCAGAAAAATCTTTCGAATGCTTGTCTGTGCCACTGTGACATCTTTGTGACAAGATGTAAAAGATAAGGGCAAAATAGGAACTGGTATAGGGATTATTGTTGTCTTAAGAAACATCACGTATACAATGTTATATGAAAATTATAGTATAAACAGTTAAAAATGTAATTAACCTAATAAAGTTCAGCTGAAAAATGGAATGAATGAATAAGGAGTAAATGGACAAAAAATAGTTAATATAAAAATCCATGTGTCTTGTACAATTACTAGATCTCAGGAATCTTGTTCTTTTTGTTGGCAGCATATGTATATTGCATGGTCACATGTTTTAAAATGCTGTATGTGGATTGTCTATATCACCATAAGAAGAATAGCTCACATTTCATAAATTTCATTGATAAAGTACTGAGGAAAAGATTTGCAGAGATTGTTTTCCCTCAATTCATTCCATTCATTTTTTTTCTCTTCTTTTGGCCAATTATTCATTTATCCCATTACCATAAAAGGTGCTAGGTTTGCTAATACACTGGCGGAGAAAGTGCGATCTTTGGTCTGAAGATGCGACGGGGACTTTGTTAGAAACAGTTTTATTAAAATAATGCCTTAATTGCAAGAGATTTGGAAATTCTGATGTCAAAGTCTGAATTAATTGCCAGAAAGGGAAACCTTTTTGTTGTCCTGTTTAATATGCTCCTGCTTGACAGGGGCCTTAAAGCTGGTGTGTTCAAAAACTGAGTCCAGTGGGTTGAATGGATTCTGATCCTCTCAAGGTGGTTCTGATGAGGCAATATCCAAGAGCACTTAGGTCAGAGTTAATGCTCATTTACTTGTTGTTGTTGTTGTTTTCCTTCAATTACTGCTTGACTCCTCTAAACATGATCTGTGGTTGTTTCAGAAATCACCAATTCCTTACCATCAAAAATTGAACCAGATTTCTGAGAGCAAATTTAACCTGTATTTGAGAAGTATCATAGTTGCTCAAAAAGTCTTAGACTGCGTTTGTTTTCCTTGATGCAATGCTTTTAATTTTTCACGCTTGTTTTTAATAAAAACAAAAAGTGAACTGAGAGGGGATGCTATCATAACATGCCTTAATCATGGGGAAAGGTAAAAACATACAGGAGATAGGAGAAAAATTATATTGCATGGCAGGAAAAAACCCCACCCAAATGCACATTGAATTTGGAGCCCTTCAATACTTTACTGCATGCAAACTTTACTCTTTACTCTTCATTGCTAAAGAAACTTGTTTTAGTTGCCCAACTGAGAAGGATTTGTTTTACGTACATTTGTGGAGATGGCTAATTTCAGTCACATTAAAAGTATACATTTTTACATGTATACATTTATACATATTTATTTAAAATTACTCTTTTTTTTCCTGTAGGAATGACTTTTGTTGTAAACTGTCTTGCTGAGTAGCCTGTGTTTCTATATAATGAAGTACCACTGGAGAGTAAAGTCACTTGTGGCAGGTAGCAAAGAAATTTCAATAAAGTAAACTCTTAGTATTATCAAAATTATACATTTGGGGCTGTTAGCATGGCCTAGAAAAAGATGAGGACAGGCTCATCTCATTAAAAGAGAAGAAATAGTGGAATTAGCTTGAATCTAATTACAAGCCACACTATCTAATGTAAAAACATGACTGTTTTTTCACTCCCATTCATTTTGACTAGTAATTAGTTTTGGCCTCTAAAATGCCACCCTTTAATCATCCAAACACAGATGTGATTTGCCGTGCAATTTAATCTTGCTTTAATGAAGAACTAATGGACGCATCGCAAATTACTTTCCCTGTTGGAGAAAAATTCTATTTCCTGCTTTTCAAAAGATCAAGAGTATCTTGTGATAATAGCCCAAGCGGCCCTGGCAGCCTCACGGCACAGAGCAAACAAGCTCTTTTACTCAACTCCCAATTCAATGGAGAAAAAGAGGCTACAATTAGCAACAAAGCAGGGGAAACGCAGCATTACAGCCGAATCACTTTCTGTAGCTCAACCCCCAGCAACCACTGGCTTGTTAGAGCCAGGTCTAAAGTGTCAGGCACGAACAATGCGCTGTGATAAATTACTCTCTTCAAACAGCTGCACTGCTAATTTTCAATTATACACACAAATGGCTCTCAGATTGGAAGAAAATGGAGTGCATGGGGAGAACAGTAGTAGATTTCTATGTTTGTTTGGTAGTGAGTATGGAGGCGGGAGAATGACATCTTGAAAAGAAAGCCATAGTGAGGAGTCAGTGTTTGAACTTCAGAAGATGATCCATGCGAAATCTTAGGGAGACCTGTGGTTTCCCCATTTTGCTCTGGGCTCTGGAAGGTGTGAAATTTCGAGTTACTCTCCTTTGTGGGTTTGTTTGTTTTGACCCATCACTAACTTATAATGAAAATTTGCTACTGACCTTGCTGCTGCTCTGATTTGGTGAGGAATCCCAAAGCCTCTGTTCCCTGGATACCCTTCCTTACCATTGTTGTACAAATCCTTGCAGACGCTTCCGTCTCCTTTCCTACTTCCCTAGTTCCCACCAACCTCATTGTACTTCACCCCTTTACTCTTTTTACTCCCATCAGCTACAGTCCTTAAAACCAGAGTTCAGTGCTTTATGCCTAGACTCTGAAGACACATCTCCTCCACCCAAATAAATTCACCTCTTAGGGGAAGGAAAACTTTCTCAGGGTTTTTTTTTTTTGTGAACAAGATTTTGCCTGCAGGATACTCAGGTTTTGCCCTCAAATGAAAACAGGTGTCACGACATACTCCTTCTTAATTTTTGGCTCAGAGATGTGGAGTGTAAATTAACACACATTATTATTCTGTTTTCTTTACCCATGTGTTTTCCTTATGTCCTAAGTGCCAGATTATTTTTTAGTTAATTTCAAAATTAGAGTTCAAGGAGGTACATGCTGCTGGACCATCTCTTATTATTTCAGGAAGAAAGAATGGTGGACCTATACCCAAACCTGCCCCACCCTGGACCACTGGCATGTACCTTTGTGGAGCAAGTGCTCCCCTTGCCCCATCCTATTTGATCAACTGTGGCTATTTCTCAAGAAACAAAAGGCAAGCGTTGGCTTTTTCATAGAAAGACACGTGCTAAAGATCTGAATGGTGGCACAAATTTACTTTCTTATAGAAAACAGAAAGACTGTTCTTGATTAATCTGTTTCTGTCTTATTCCAAGCAGGAGGCTATAGGCACCAGTGCCTTTAGCTCACTTTTTTGGAAATGGATTTGTGACCACAGGAGCTGCTCTGTTGTCTTGAGGCAAGGATGTTGTTGTTGTTGTTGTTACTGCATTTTTCACCTTGAAGATGTCATAAATCCCTTGCTGCTATCAGCATCAGTTCATTGTGTTCAGTGACAATGATGCACTGAGTTTTGGGCAACTGTTGGGTAACAGGCCCCTATCTTACTGTGCTGATTTAAGCCCAGGCTTCCTTTGACTTTAGTAACCGGAAATAAGACAACAAATGGTCTCATCTGTTTAAGGGCCACAAATTAACAAGACATAATAATTTGGCCAGAAGAGGATAATGGCTATTAACTGTTCTGATTTCTAACTATTTTCTAGAAGATTAAGTGTAAGTAAATTAATGTTCAAAGGGGCCTCCAGAATAGAATTTGTTTTATTTTTTAATGTTTATTAATTTTTTTTGAGAGGGAGCAAGAGAGAGAGAGAGCAGGGGAGGGAGGGAGGGAGGGAGGGAGGGAGGGAGAGAGAGAGAGAGAGAGAGAGAGAGAGAGAGAGAGAGAGAATCCCAAGCAGACTCTGTGCTGTCAGTGCAGAGTCCGATGTGGGGCTTCATCTCACGAACCATGAGGTCATGGCCTGAGCCTATATTAAGAATCACTTAATGGACTGAGCCACCCAGGTGCCCCATGGAATTTGTGTTAAAAAGAACAACCATTTTATGTATGTATGTATGAACAACCATTTTATTTATTTATTTATTTATTTTTATTTTTTTAATGTTTATTTTTGAGACAGAGAGAGACAGAGCATGAACAGGGGAGGAGCAGAGAGAGGGAGACACAGAATCCGAAGCAGGCTCCAGGCTCTGAGCTGTCAGCACAGAGCCTGATGCGGGACTCGAACTCCCGGACTGTGAGATTGTGACCTGAGCCGAAGTCGGACGCTTAACTGACTGAGCCACCCAGGCGCCCCTGAAAAACCATTTTAGAAGGGAGGGCAGGGTAACCATTTCTGGAGTAGTGTTCCTCAGCAAGGAAAGACTCTAAGCATTATATGTTTGAATTAGGAATATTACCATTCAGAGAAGACTATTGGAAAATTTGAAATGCCAGTTATTAAAAGTTACTTTTCTTGATGCCATTGGGGAAGACTACTGGGAGGTGGGGGATGGTTGTAATAGTGAGTGGAAATGCGGTACTTTTTTTTTTTTTTTTTTTTTTTTGCTGAAGTGGGATTTTATTCCTTCTACTTTATAATCGTTACAGAAATTTAAACCTCAAACCATTTCAGCCCAAGCTTATACTAAGCTTGTTAGTGGTTTCTGATGCTGTGGACGATAATGCTGCAGCATTACCATAAATCAGCAGAATTAACTATGATCTTCAGAAGCATGCTTGAAAGTGGGTGACAGAAGTCTGCAATTTGGTGCTCTGAATATTATGATAACATTCTATATTAAATGTTCATAATCTACTTAAAGCTGAGCTTCAAGTACATTTTGTATTTGTGCTTTGCCCAATATTAAAAACCTGTAACAATTATTACAATCCATATGAGGCTTCATTATTTGCAAATGAAAAATGTAAAAATATATGGTCACATATGTACCAAGTGGCCTTTTTATTAATTTTTTTAAAGTGTTAATTTGTTTTTAATCTAAATGTGGTTACTGCTTTGTCCATTTAAGAGTTGGCTTAAAATTGTATCTTTATCACATTACCATTCACAAGGAAAATCATATATAGATTCAAATACATTTTGGATATTATATTGTAAACTTCTAAAATATGTTATTCACTCTGCCTTTTGCATCAGATGTCAGTTTTTATATAATCTTATGCCTTGAAAGGGTCCATATTGGACACAAAGTCCCAGAAGCTAACACTCTACTTTGAAATAAACAATAATTAAGGTCTGTAATATGTTTTTTATACACCCCCCCCCCACCTCTACTGCGATGACATACTCTCTGACTTGGTCCCCAAATGACCCATTTGTGAGCAAATTGAGGTTTCTTTATTGCCCTTGTTATTCTGTGTTACATTGCACATATACCAAAGCCTATTCCTCAGTGCTCTAGAGGTGAGACGAAAACATCTAGGCAAGTCATTCTTAGCAGGTGGGTAGAAAGTGAATTTTTTTACAGTGTTGAAAAAATATGATTGTTCATTGCTTAAACTGAAACCATCACCCCGCTGGTTAAGCTTACTTCTAAATAGCACCTCCAACAAAGGTTATATAGCACAATTGGTTGGCTAATTCAACAGGCAAGCAAGTTAGATACACCAAGCATTTTAAATATGTAATTTATTGGCCTAAAATGAGGATCAAATGATGCAAAATGTAAACTCAACTTTATTTTCCCACTGGTTTTGTGCAAGTGTGAGGAAATTAGAATTTTGACAGTATTTTTCATTTACAATGGTTATAGAGAAAAGCTCATCTAAACCAGATCCTAAATGGGATTAAATGTGATCTATTTTAAATGGATCATCTTAAAAAAACCTCATAAGTTTCTAACACTCAAATGCTTTCAGAGAAGCTCTGCCTCTTAGGTCTTGATTGGGGATGCGGGAGGACTGGGTCCTTGAGATTCTGCAGGGCACAGTGCTTTCCTCAGCGCCCTTGTTCCCCGCCACCGCAGCCAGCAGTTGCCAGCAGCCCTCCCTCTCAATGTCTCTGTGCCCATATTTCATCCATGAAAAGAACATCAAGAGAAAAGATCCACAAAAGCACTTTGAAAGGAGAAACTGCTATGTGTGTGCAAGAGATACAACAGAATAACAATGATAAAAATCACAATTTACTGGATACCTACTAAGTGCTGCAGTATTTAAATGCTTTACACACATTTTTCAAACTCTTACAAACAGCAGACAAGGTAGGCATTTTAACTTTTATTTTATAGATGAGGAAATTGAGTCTCCAAAGAAGTTAGCTTACCATGACCAACAATTTGAATCCAGGGGACTGTTTCTAAGGCTCATAATTTAAATCTCTGGACTACTCTGGCTCTAATTATTTAAATATATCTATATCATCATCATTTTAAAATGTGTGTTAAAATGAATGCTCTAAATTACATGGTCAATGTGTTATCACTTATGAAAACTAGGATTTTGGTGAATTTCTTTTCCAAGGGAACCAGATTTGAAAGGCATTTATCTTTTGACCATATTATTGGGAAAACAAGGAAATGTTGGGGTTGCCGGGGGGTTGGGGTTCTCAGAACACTCAGTCAGGGACATAATGACTTTGGTATAAAGATGTAGTGGTTGAATTTGCTACTTTAAGTAGATTCAAACTGAGACTTTCTTTTCTTTTTCTTGGCATGATATGCATTAATGATGTTTTCATCAAAAGTAGCATTATTTTCCCCATGAGTCTAGCAAAGTTACAAGAATAAATGGGCATGTAAGGTATACATGGACCCCTTGGCATCACTGTTTATAATACTACAGAAAATTTAGGAAGAGAACTATGTTTAGAGACTTGCCTTATCAGTAGCAAAAGAAGATGATATGCTAGTCAAGATATGCTAATATGCAGAGGGGTTTTAATTCAAAAATAGACCAAGGAATCAGTGGGACAGAACATAAACATAAGATCAATGTATACATAGGGATGTAGTTATAATAAAAGCACATTTCAAATCAGTGGAATAGATGAACTCTTCAATCCATGTGTTGAGATAATTGGTTGCCAATTTGAAAAAAAAACCCCGGCAATTATACCCCTACTGTTTACAAAAAAGTCCAGAGGAAGTAATAATATAACAAGCAGGTAAACATACAACAAAGCCAACAAAATAACACGGCCAGAAAAATCCTAGAAGAAAATATAGGAGAATTTTTTTTAACGTTAGGGAAAAATGTTTCTTTAATTTGATTTTTTAAATCTTTATTTATTTTTGAGAGAGAGAGAGAGACCGAGTGCGAGTGGGGGAGGAACAGAGAGTGAGGGAGACACAAAATCCTAAGCAGGCTGCAGGCTCTCTGAGCTGCCAACACAGAGCCTGACGCAGGGCTCAAACCCACGAGCCATATGAGTTCCTGACCTGAGCCCAAGTCAGATGCTTAACCTAACTGACTGAGCTACCCGGGTGCCCTAGGGGAAAACATTTCTAAGCAAATCACAAAACTGCCAAGTCATAAATGAAAAGAAGTGACAAGTTTAACTACAAAATGACAATCTTTTCTATAGCTATAAGAAAGACCCATTAAAAAATATTAAGACAAGTAAAGGCTGGAAGAAAATATCTGTGATATATGCAATATTCAAAGACATTATATCTACAATATGTAAAGTTCTCCTAAAAATCCAACAAGAAAAAGAAAAATATTCCAATGGAAAATTGAGCAAAGGATATGGAGAGGCAATTAATTCCTGGAAGATGAAATACAACTAAGTAGTAAACACAGATGCATAATTTCACTACCATTCAGGAAAATGCAAATGAGAACAAGTTATCTTTTTATCCATTAAAGTAGCACAAATTTAAAAGCGTACTCATATCCAGTGTTAGGATATAAAGAACACACTCATACTGTGGTAGAATGTGAGTTGATACAATGCCCATCAAAATTAAAAATACCTAAACTACCTGACCCAAACAGTCTATTACTAAAAATAATCCTATAGAAATATTTTGCACATTTGCTCAAAGATACATGTACAAAGGTGTTCATGATAACATTTCTTGCAATGACAGAAAATTGGAAACATATTAAGAGTTTATCAACATTAGGATAATAAATATGGTACAACCACATGTGGAATGTTATACAGCCATTAAAAAGAATGAAATATAGCTATAGATCAAAATAAGGCCATTGATTAATGAAAAAAGACAAATCTCAGAATGTGTGTGCTGTAATCCTTTCTATGTTATCTATATGTATATGTGTAGTACATAGAAAAGTTCTGGAAATTGTTAATATGAGAGGTAAAGCAAGACTAAAATTGGCAAGTTGCAAAGTGTGTGTGTATGAAGGTTTTACTCACTATACTTGTGTATTGTTTGAAAAAAATTTTTACAATGGTCTTGCTTTTTTATTTTATTTTTTGCAGTGAAAGTAATAGTAATAAGAAACCCAACCATGTAAACAAAGCATATTGTGGGGAAGACAAAAGTTCTTATTAACATATCCTTGCATATTTTCTAGTTGCTAACCCTTTCCACAGTTTAGCACTGAGTTAAGAGAAAGAACTTTTGAGTCAGATATGTGCGGATTAAAGTTCCAGTGGAAAGTTGCTGAAACTTTGGAGGACTCAGTTTCTGCATCTGGAAAATGGGGATGGTGGTTCTTATCTTACAAGATTGTTGTGAGGGTTTATGAGGTAATGAACCTCAATTGCAGAGCTTGCAGTCTAGCCCAGAGTCAGAGTAGATTAATGGTG
This sequence comes from Panthera uncia, assembly GCF_023721935.1. NCBI lineage: Eukaryota > Metazoa > Chordata > Mammalia > Carnivora > Felidae > Panthera > Panthera uncia. The sequence continues at coordinate 84,319,681 of NC_064810.1, forward strand.
GCTCTATTTTTATAACTTTACAACAACTCTGTGATGTGGGAAGACATATTTAAACTCTAATTTTTTACAGATGGAGATATTCAGGCTCAGACAGGTTAAATGGCCTTTTCAAGATCAGACAGAATCTGGGACTAGAATTTGGATCTAATTATTATTATTTTGGCTTCTGGTTCTTTTTCTTGGAAGCTGAAGAAATTGAAGGTTGGATAATTTTTACTCTAAAAATTACCAATTTTTTTCTATATTTTAGAAACTACTACTGTCACCTGTGAAATGTTAAAAAAAAAAAAACTAATTTGCAGTGGAACTTGGCATTACAGGAACCCAGTAGCTCTACATAATTTTTTATGAATTGCCTGGCTTCTAGTGTAGAAATATCTGTCATTACTGGGGCAGTAGGGCAATGAAAAGGGCAGATGTCTGTTCCTTCCTTCATCTGATTCAAATAATCTCTCCTTCCAGACTCCCATCTCACCCCAAGTAGCCTGCCCATTCTTGAATCTCAGCTTTCCCTTTTAGTTGATAGGATCATCTTGTCTCCCGCTTGCTCCTCTGTCACCCTGATTCCTCTTTTGTAACTATAGTGCAGTGCCTGCTACCCATGTTCATTGAATGATGAATGATTATGGAGTTTCACATGATCTTTTTTTCCCCTAGTTCATTAAGGAGACAGAATGTTTAGTGCTACAGATTTCAGTTCAATATAAGGAAGAAATATCTAGCAATGGGACAGGTTGTCTGGAAAGGTTTGAGGATCATCTGTCAAGGATGTCTGCAATGAGTAGGAAGCTACAAGATCATATATACAATCTCTCCTTGACTCTGGGACTCCAGAATTTTAAAATAAGTGTTGAGAATTTGTTTTTGTTTTTGTTTTGTTTTTGTATCGGATACTTGAATCCTGAGGTTGGGTAAAGATAATAATTTTTTATTTTTTCCTCATAGAACTCAAAACCTAGAATTAATGGGTTGGCAGACATGGGAAAAACATAATCTTAAGGAATCAGTCTTAGAACTGGAGGTTGGTGGGAAGCTTAGAGTCTGGCCAAGCAGGGCATGAAGGACCTGGGAAATTGACATGTCTTTTGGGGTGTGCTTTCTTGGAGGAAACCGAGCTGGATGCAAGAGGATATCCAGAGACATCAGTAGGTGGTGTCTGGTTAGATAGCAACATTAAATGGTAGAGTTAAGAGAAAGGTGTTCTCAAAGATCAACAGAGAATCCTACACTAGGAACCATGTGGAGATTCAGGAAGAAGCCTGAGGCAAAAGTGGAAGAAGGTGGCTAGACCTCCATCTTCAGACTGGAATTCAGGGACAGATCTCCAAAGCCACAGGTGACTGGGGAGAATCAAGTAGGTGTCAAGGTAAGAACACAGTGCAGAGCATGGAAGTCACTACTCAGTTCAAGGGATAAGGTAAGATGCCTGGTCAAGATAGAAATCTAGTTACTAGAAATGGAGCTCAAGGTCAGAACACAAAACACCAAAGACAATGACATAGGATTTTTAAGTTACTCCTACATAAACCAACATTAGGATGAGTTCTAAAATAGCCTCTCTTGTCCCCAAATAGCCAGGAAGCATGTAAGGAACTGTTTTTACAGTTAATAGCCAAGTGGGACATTATAGTGGTAAAATAAACTAATATAGAGGCCATTTAAAATGAAAAGATATGCAATATATCACTTTATTAAAAATGCTTTCCTCATACCTCCCACCCCCCATTTTGTTTATTAGGAACATTTTTGCAGGTGAAATTTCATTTAGTTTTACATTAAGAAAATTGAAAGAAGCAGTAGCATTTCTTCTGTTATTTTTTTTACAGTAATTATTTTCAACTTTTTTTTTTTTACTATAAATTACTTTTTTAAATGGTAGAATTATTTGCTCAAAAATTATGCTTATGTAGCAGATATGGTGTATATATCCAATGGAATACTACTCAACCATTAAAAAAGGACTGAAATTTTGCCATTTCCAACAACATGATGGACCTTGGGGGTATTAAGTAAAAGTAAATAGAAGGAGAAAGACAAAAACAGTACAATTTCACTCATGTGGAATCTAAAAAACAAATAAAAGCCCACATATAGACACATACCAGAAGGGAAGAGGGTTAGCGGGTGGGCAAAATGGGCAAAGGGGGTCAAATATATGGTGATGGATAGTAACTAGACTTTTGGAGGTGATCACTTTGTAATGAATAAAGAGGTAGAATTATGAAGTTGTATACCTCAAAATTATATACCAATCCTACTCAGTAAAAAAAAAAAAAAAAAAAAAAGTACGCATAGCCTAAACAAGTAAGCAAACAAAAAATTATGCTATGCAGCTGGAGAAAAAAATGACCCGTTGGTTGTTAATAGTCACAAAATTACCACTTAGCATTATGTAGTTTTTATGAGCCATCATCTATTTTGAGTAAATATTCCTGTGATCTGGACCTAACAATACTCTTTTCACAAAAAGGCCAACTAATCAGGTTACTCTGATCAGTGCAGAAAATAAAATCAGGATCTTTGGGCCTTGCCTTTGGCTGTGGAACTAAAACTGGGTCTCTAATGAAAACATTTTAGAAGACCAGAGATGGTATGAGTTTTCTTTCGGTTGACCACCGTAAGGCTTCAAGGACTTGCTTCCCCTATGAAGACAGTTTTCTTCAAGACTGTGGTCCAGACAGACACTCCAGGAAGCCAGCAGGTTGCACACAAGTTTTATGAGGGCTTTGATTTGCATGAAGTCTCCTGCACACTTCTGAGCAAAGGACGACAGGAGGGGGAGATTTTCCATGAGGAGATTCGTTGAGTTTTTGTGCCAATTTAAGACTATGAATTAATGCTTTTCTGATATTCCTAAAATTAAAACCCCATGAACTAACCATTTCAGGGTATTAAGCTTTGCTTCAAAATGCATTCTCCACAGATGAATCAAAGGGCCTAATGCATTTGCTATTTGGAAATAATAAAGCATGAAATGGGGTGCAGGACTTATATATTTACATAAGAAGAAAGAGCTGGAAAAGTTTAGGAAAAACAACAACAGAGGAAGGTGCCAATGTGAGACTTGCTCTGAAAAAGCAGACGTGTAAACCGCTCCTCTTCAAACTGCCACCAGGTTTATGACAATTGAGATGCAGAAAGGATTTCGGAGGTGTCCCCTCTTCCTTGGGTTCCCTAGAACTTCCTCTAGATTTTGGCATTTCCCTTGCCTTGCTGTGTACTCCCAAACAAGGTCAAAGAGAAACAAAGGAAAAGAAAAACACTTTTTCCCCAAATTTTCAGTGTTGGTCAAGAATCACAATTAGGAAAATAATATTTAGAATGGAAAAGGTCACGTATAGGAACTATAGGAATACCAGAGACCTAATTTTTACCTTAAAATCAAGTCAATTCAGACATTGCATTTTGTGTAAGAAAAAGTTGTCTAAATCACATGTAAATGTGTACAGCCTCTTTGCAATCTCCTATACCACCTTGTGGCCCTCAAGGTAATTCCATTGAAGAATCGTGGAGTAACATAGTGTTGTAGCTATGCACTGAATATCCTGTTAAGGTAACTAGGATTTTTGTTGTTGCTGTTAAACAAAGATATCATTACAGCATCTTTTAAAACTTTATTTACTCACAGCAAAACAAATTCAAGTCCAGAGTCCTGCTTTACAGTCCCTAGGCAAACAGAGGCTGTGTCAGTTAGCATTGAATTTGACTGCATGTGATGTCCAGTCCAAAGTTACAGAGACTTAAACAGGATTAAAAGTTTACTTTTCTTTCAAGTGGAATTAATGTGGAGGTAATGAGTCCGGGGCTGATGTGGTAACTCCATGGTCATCAAGGAGCTCAACTCTTTTGTTCTTGCTGCTTTGCCATTCTGAATTTATCTCATGTCCAGAAACAGAAGTTCTTGCTCCAGTCATCATGTTTGTATTTCAGCAAAAGAAGGAAGGGAGGGAGGAAGGAGGGATGAGAGAAGGAAGGAAGGGTGAGAGAAGGAAGGGAAGGAGGGAGGGAGGAAGGAAGGAGGGATGAGAGAAGGAAGAGTGAAAGAAGGAAGGAAGGAGGGAGGGAGTATAGAAGATGGAAGGTAAAGGAGATTACCAGAAGCTGCCACAAAGCTCTTCTAGTGTATTTCTAAAGCCATTGCTTAATTTAATGGCTATAGCTAGCTGCAAGGAAGGCTGGGACTGTATTCTTTATTCTGGGCAGTAAAGTGCTGGTGTTTTATTAGTCAGGAAGAAGGTGAGAATGAATTTCAGAGTAGATGGCCACCAGTCTGTGTTTGCATGCCAGCTAGATTCTTATTCTAATATCCAGCATTCATTCTGTTTATTTCTTCACTTTTAACCAAGTTTCTCCTGGATGCAAGTACAGAGCACCAAAACACCAGTTATATTATGCAATCCCTATAATAATAATTGGGAAGACAAGAGGTAGAGATGGTTTCTGAGAAACAAAAAACAAGGAGGAAAGGCCCTTTTCAACTTTTTCTCTCTTGCCCCCCTCCACACAAACTTGTATTATAGCTATTTTTTTTTCTTATTTCTTTGCCAAAGCACCTCACTATATAGTTGAAAATATTTCCTATGATCTGGAGAAGAGAAGGATGACTATTACTTGGCTTTTTCGGACTTAATGGCAGATTATTTGACAGGTCAGCTGGATTGTCTAGGGAATTAGTGTAGAAGAAAATATATAAGGACCATCAATTATAAGAGAGATGCAAAATCTTTTTTTTCTTTTTTAAATCACTGTTAGCTGAAGGAAGTCAAAGCCTTGAGTTTCTTTGGTAATTTCAAATACTGTCATTATATATCTTTTGCTCTCAAGTTTTTGCCAACCATGATAACCAGTAAAAATGGTGAGTTTTACCTATAACATCAACATGTGTTCAATGTTAGAAATTCATTTGTTATCTATTTCATCTTCAGGGTATGAGTTGCCTTAATTAGGTGAAGTTATCTGGTAACATTCAAAGACAATGTAGGACGAAGACTTGATTGTGCTGGCCTTGAGAATAAAATGATGTGAGTTAAGACCAAAATAATGTGGAATACCTGGGTAGCTCAGTCGATTAAGCATCTGACTTTTGCTCAGGGCATGATCCCACAGTTCAGTTCATTAGTTTGAGCTCAGTGAGGCTCTTGCCCTGACAGAGCAGAGCCTGCTTTGGATTCTCTGCCTCCTTTGGATTTTCTGTCTCCCTCTCTCTCTTTCTGCCCCTCCTCTATTCGTGCTCATTTGCGCGCGCGCTCTCTCTCTCTCTCTCTCTCTCTCTCACACACACACACACACACACACACACACACACAAATAAACATTAAAAAAAAACAAAAATTAAAAAAAACGTGTTGATTAGATGATAATGGTACAATATGGTAAAAATAATATATACTAGAACTGTGTTTCTTAAACTTGAGTGTGTACGATAACTGAGGGGTTTGTTAAAAATATTTGTTCCTGGTCCAGCCCCCAAACCCAGGTTTATCCCATCTGGGATAGGGCCTAGGAATCCAAATTTTTGACAAGCATTTTAGGACCAAGCTTTAAGAAATACTGACCTACACATTCCGGTAGCATGAGGACATTGATAGAACATGAGGTTTAATACGTTAAGAACTGGATTTGGCTCATCTTCCCCATTTACTAATTCTGGGAGCTTGGGCAAGCTACTTAACCTCTAAACTCAGTTTCCTCATTTTTAAAGTAGGTAAATATATAAGTACCTTATAGGATTGTTTTTCAGATTAACTGGAAAAAGACAGGTAAAAGCATACTGTACATTGCTTGGTGCATAATAAACACATAAAAAAGTTCCTCCATCATGGCATAACCTGTTGTGCTCCATAGAGACTATCTACTTGAAAGCTCCATCACTAAGCACCCAAAATTCCTACCAAACAATCAGGCCTTTGGGTTAAAACATTGTCTTTAGAAAACACCTGTTGTTTCAAAATAAGTCACTTGGAACTGCTAATCCTTATCTGGTGCTTCCTGGGGTTTGTTGTGTGGAACAGGAGTCCCATGAGACATTAAGAAGGGGTATAAAAATGTGTTTTTTGGTCAAATAATTTTGGAAAATATAGGATTAAATGGAATCAATAAAGTTTCTTTAGTATAAGACTTCTCTGAGCCTTTAAAACGTTAATGTACAATTTGAGTTTATAAGAGGGAGTTTTTGTATAAACAACTTCCAAATTTAATAGGAAAATCCCTTTAATGAAACTTAATCAGGGTATTTGGGTCTACAGAACACACCTGAGAAACACAATGACATATTTCCACACTCTGAAATTTTAGATTTGCTAGCCGAGACCAGTAAGTCATGAGAGACACTAGCATGGTGATTTAGGGGAGAGGGAATAGAAAAAAAGCATGGGACGTGGTGGGATCTCGCCTGAGAGAGCAGATCCAAGTGAAGAGCTCACAGCAGCCAAGGACATCATGGGGATTCCAGGGGTCCTGGAGGCCCTAAGTAAGAAGGATTCAAAGTTAAAATACCTTAGTCACAGTTTAATACTGCTTGGCTGGGGGAACAAGTTCCCTGCTTGCTTTCTTGGTTCTAATTTTTACTTTTATAGTTTCTGATCTGCCTAATTCAGGTCACCCAGGTACTCACAATGAAAGTTCATTCCTCTTCTCTTCCACCAAAAAAAGCAAAACTCTTATTGGATATTTAACATATGTCAGACATTGGACTTGGAACTAAGATTCAAAAGATGAACAAGTTATTTATGTTCTTTAAAATTTTTTTAAAAAAATGTTTTACTTATTTTTGAAGGAGAGAGAGAGAGAATATGAATGAGTGGGGGAGGGGCAGAGAGAGAGGGAGACACAGAATCTGAAGAAGGCTCCAGTTTCTGAGCTGTCAGCACAGAGCCGGACTCGGGGCTCAAACTCACAAGCCGCGAGTTCATGACCTGAGCCGAAGTTGGATGCTTAACCAACTGAGCCACCCAGATGCCCCTATTATTTATGTTCTTGAACACCATCTAGTAAGAAAGAAGTATAGGTAAATAGATGATTAAGATTGTGTGGTAATGTCAATTAAGTTACATATACCACTTACAGTGAATGAGGGACAGTGTTTCAGGAATTGGGGGTATCAGGAATATTTCATGTATAAAGTTATGGTTTAGCTATTTCTTGAGGGAATTAAGGGTTGCCTGAAATGCAAAGGCTTAGAAAAACTAAGGATAATAAATTTCTAGAGGACAGATTTTTTTTTTAATTTTTTTTTTAACGTTTATTTATTTTTGAGACAGAGAGAGACACAGCATGAACGGGGGAGGGGCAGAGAGAGGGAGACACAGAATCGGAAGCAAGCTCCAGGCTCTGAGCCATCAGCCCAGAGCCTGACGCGGGGCTCGAACTCGCGGACCGTGAGATCGTGACCTGAGTTGAAGTCGGACGCTTAACCGACTGAGCCACCCAGGCGCCACTAGAGGACAGATTTTTATCTGGAAGCAAAGGAGCTCTCATATTTGATAGGAGCACATAGCCCTTTTATGTCATAAAGGATTGGAGGTAAATTCTTAAAACAATGATGCTAAATCCACCCTATAATTAAGAGCTATTTTTCATTCATGGCACAGTGATATTTATGAAAAAAAGTCAGCACTTAATAGGCTACAGATAGAGGAACCTAATGGACTGGGTGGTCATCCTGATGGATTTTCCTCTCAGATGGGCTTTCTTGGAAACCCGCATGGTCACTGCTGAGTCTTGTTTTTATCATTTGTGCTCTTTGCTTAGACCAGTTCTTGGATCAGATTACCAATCTATTTTCATCTGAAATTAACTTGTGCTCCAAGGGGGAAATTCAAGCCTCAAACATAACCAGTGTGAAACTATCCCTGACTATTGGTGACTGATCCATAGTACCATCTTTTCCTGAATTTATGGTCTAAAAAGAACATTAGACACACAACTCATTTGCTAGAGTTACCTCTTATATGGGATGATTCCTGAAAATTTCTTAAATTGCCATTTAAATTGATAGGGTCTGAGCACTCTGAAGTTAAAAAAAACAAGAATTGACCAATTTTGTTTTTCTCCTCTCTTCCTTGGAGCAGTGGTATTCAAGGTTTCAATTTAACTATAGAATGACAAACAGAGAAAATAGGAATTTCTCCCTAAGCGGGAACACTATATGAAATGTGAGGTTTAGGGACATGTCTGGTATCTCTTTTTATTTTTCCTGGTTTCTTGTATGGTTCCTTGTTGGTTTGTTGGTTAGTTTGGGGAGAGAAGACCTGTAGGCTCTTAGAATTAGAACCATGAAGCTACTTTCCTGAACAAAAATGGCTACTTACTGTGAAGGTAGCCAGAGAAGCCATCTCTCTGCCTCAAAGTAAGTATCTCTGATAAATACCTACCTTTTTTTGCAACACTCTATGTATTTAAATATTTTTTTTAAAAACCTGGAATTTTATGAAATAAAGCTGTTTTCTCTTAATTTTCAGGGAACAGGAGTTTTAAAATATGCATAGGCAAAGCAGAGATAAATGTCCATAGACCTATTAATTATTTAAGTTCTGATAGGGGAACGATTAAAGAAATAAGAATGTTACAAGCCACTAATGTATATGCCTCTAGTACTTTTCAAGACAGTGTAAAAGAGAAAAATAGAACACTGTCTCCTTCATAACTGCTTTTGCTTTAGGCAAAACTTTGGCCATGAGGTCTGCTGCCTTGCTTCCGTGATTTTCTTATTTCAACAATTGCACTAAATTCTGGGTAAATTAATTTTCCCTCAAAGTGAAAGGCTCTTTTAATAATTCCTTGAATGTTCACATCATTGTCATTAATGGCCTTTGTTCTGTTCGCTGTAGGATAACTTCTTTATATACTTGTCTTTTCAAATGCTTGCTTCCCATGAATAGACATCATAGTCACTTGAAAAATCTCCTGTAAATATGAATTTTTTTCAATATTATCAACCATTGTCTCATAATTTTCTTTTATAACTCTGACTTGGAATTGCAGAAACCCTGGTCATGAATACCAGGTCAGATTCTATACTTGTAGCTTGAAAAAAGCAGTTTGATAATAAATACAAAGCTTATTGTAGTTAAAAAAAAAAAAACAATAGTAAAGCATCAATATGGGTTAGGATTCTGAAGAATTTATTTTTTAAGTATCTTTTTGTTCTCATTCTATACTTTGAGGTTTAAACTGAGAATTCAAGATATAAAAATATGAAGAGTTAAGAGTTCAAGGAAATGTCATTTTTGGAGACCATATTCTTGAGGTTTTTGTTGTTGTTTTTTTGTTTTTAATTGCCAAGAGATGTATTCAGAGTAGAATAGTGTTAGACCTGTAGGCTCCATTGAGTGACACACCTGACTGAGTTCATCCATCGACTCCTCCACCCATTAGCTGTGCAACTTTGGTACATTCATCTATAAGTTGGAGATAATAGCAGCTATTTCAAAGGGATTTTTATGGAAATTAAATGAAGTAACCTATATAAAGGGCTTGGCAGTGTCTTAGAGGTAGCTGTTATTTTTATCATCAAGAAAGCTATTGTTGTTATTATTGTCTGTATCTATTATTTTGGCATTGTATGATATTTGCAGCAAGGAAACCAAATAATTCCAGGAATGAGAATTTAGAAACTTTCTTTTTTGTAGAGCCCCAAGGAACCATATCCAGGGGTTATAGTACTTTCATTTGAGGGGCTCCAGTAAAAATACAACTTTCCAGGAGAGCTATGTGATTAAATTTTATTTTTGTGTCCTCCAAGTGACTGGCTAGCCATGTAGAGCAGGTGAAACCCACACTCTTAGTTCTCAACATAGAACAACACATCATCAGGGGAGCTGAGAGTAAACTTACACACCACATACCCAGTTGTGTCAAGAAGCACTTTATTTTTCTACAGGTAAAATTAATGTCTGACTCTATCTCTCATTCCACTGAGAGACAGGAATTCAGTTTCTACCTAATTCAAGTTTGCGTCTAATCCTGCAGGGTTTACATGGAGCGCACTCAGTAAGGGTTTGGGAAGCTTGGCTCAAAGAGCTGGGTGCAGGATTCATTTTCCAATTCATTTCATTTTTCTTATTAAAAATATTTTTAACATTTATTTTTGAGAGAGAGACAGAGTGCAAACAGATAGCAAATAGAGGTTGTCTAGACAAGGGGAAGTTAAAGGACAGAGGAGGGTACAAAAGAAAATAGTGTTAGAAGGTTAAAATGGATTGGAGAGGCACCTGGATGACTCAGTTGGTTAAGTGTCCAACTCTTGGTTTGGGCTCAGGTCATGATCTTGCGGGTTCATGAGAGAACTTGGCTATTACTGCAGAGCCTGCTTCAGATTCTGTGTCTCCCTCTCTCTCTGCCCCTCCCCCGCTCATGCTCTGTCTCTCTCTCTCTGTCTCTCTCTCTCTCTCTGTCAAAAATAAACATTAAAAAAAAAAGTTAAAAAGCCTGTGAGTTTTCTGTGTCTCTGTGTGAATATGGACAGTTAGCATTTACCAACATGCATTGGTCTACTTTCTCTTGTTTAAAAAAAAGAAAAAAAACTTTAAAAATGGGGTTATAGAAGGTCAGCAAAGGGTGGGTTTGAGAGGTTTGGGTGGGGTAAGGGGCATTTTGACAACATGGCTTCTCCTTTGGCATGTTTAATTGTGATGTTTAACAGACATCCTTGCAGTTGAAGATGGCACTTTTAAAATGAAATTCTCTCTTAATGATGACTTGAGACCTGTCACTCAGAGAATCAGCAGAACCTGTAGGATCTTATTTGGAATTGACATTCTCTGTTGTAATTTTGTTCCTATTTTTTTTTAAATTTTCTTTTTGTTTCACTGGAAAGGAAGGATGATGCTCAGTTTTAAATGTTAAAAGTGTATGAGTTGCATTGTTACAATAAAACTAAAGGAGTACAGGGGGGCCTGGGGGGCCCAGTTGGTTGTGTCTGACTTGCTTTCGGCTTAGGTCACGATCTCATGGTTTCCTGAGTTGGAGGCCCACATTGGGCTCTGTGCTGATAGTGCAGAGCCTGCTTGGTTGGGTTTCTCTGTCTCCCTCCCTCTCTCTCTGACACTCCCCTGCTCATGCTGTCTCTCAAAAATAAATAAATAAACGTTAAAAAAAAAAAAAACCCACCTAAGTGTGTACACAAACACACACACACACAGCCGTGAATTCTAAAGAGCCTGTAATAGTAATCAGAAAATAAGAACTGAGGGGTGCCTGGGTGGCTCAGTCGGTTGAGCATCCGACTTCGGCTGAGGTCATGATCTCACAGTTTGTGGGTTCGAGCCCCGCATCAGGCTCTGTGCTGACAGCTCAGAGCCTGGAGCCTGCTTCTGATTCTGTGTCTCCCTCTCTCTCTGCTCCACCCCCACTCGTGTTCTGTCTCTCTCTCTCTCCTTCAAAAATAAATAAAAACATTAAAAGAAAATTAAAAAAAAAAGAATGCATCTCTACTCTGCATTCTTTTTTGAAAACTTTATTTTGGGAGAGTGGGGGGAGGGGCAGAAAGAGGAGAGAGAGAATCTTAAGCAGAGCCAGATGTGGGGCTTGATCCCATAAACTGTGAGGTCATGACTTGAGCCAAAATCAAGAGTTAAGACACTCAACTGCCTGAGCTACCCAGGCACCCTAAGTACTCTGCCTTCTTGTAGGTCATCCCTCCTTCTCTGAATAATGAATAGTTCTGGCCAAGTGAAAAAAAGTCACAAAGTAATATAATATTCTTAGAAGGGAGAGATCTTGTTAATATACCCAAGTTGCATCCTATTACACCAACCAATCAGTCAATTCAGACTGTGGATGTGAATATTTGTAATGATTAAAAATATGAATCAGTGATACTTCCCTAATATCCTTTGGTTATTTATTCACCATGTTAGATGTGCAAAGAGGTGGAGAAAGTGTTTTTTAATCAACCAGTTAGCAAGCAGGTTTGGGGGTAGGAGTGGGATAGGGATTGCACCATATGAGTTATTCTGCACAGTTTAGCTAATGGGAATCATTCTCCATGGCTAAGAGTTTGTGTGCATTGCTATAACCACACTCTTGAAAATGTAACAAGCTCCTATAAGGGAAAGAAGTTGGTAAGTGTAAAACCTGGTATTAAAATAAAGTGGTGGTAATGTTCATGCCAATATAAAACAATGGCAAAGGCAGCTACCATGCAGGCTGTAGGATATCTAGTGATATAGTGGCTAATTTCATCCCTGATTTGTTCCCTTATGGCAGAGAACTTATTCATAAAACATTTGTTGAGCACGGAGCACTGGACATGAAAAAACAGTAATATACAGACCCCAGTGTGGAACTTATGGTATGGTGCAGGTGGACCACTCCTGATTACCCTCTCACGCTCCGACTCTCCCAGTTTATATGGATTATGATCAGGGTTAAGACAGTCCTCCCAAACTTTATTTCTAATTAGTTTGAGCTGTTTTGTAACACATAGATTTATTCTCCTTAATGGCAAAGAGTGGTGAAGATGAGCAACTATTGGATATTATAATTGAGTGCATTACTGTTCTTTGATAGCTTTGAAATTCAGAGCCAGGTGTAGGAGAAAAGGTGTTTTTCTTCTCAACTCATTTATTCTCTTACCCATTTCTTCTTTTCTTCACTCCCTATCTACCTGCTAGAGCCACAGTGAGAATTATTTTAATTTCTAAAAGGCACTTCTGTGAGGGAGAGAGAGAAAAAAATGTTACAGTGGAAATAAACGTTGGAACAGGCAGAGTGCCCTCTATGAAGGACACTGAAGTAGCTAATAGTTCCCCTAAGATATTACCAGTGAAGTGGTCCTATGTGAAAGAAAGGTGGCATGAAAGATCATTGCTTCAGTTATTTTTAATGGATTGCTATTCCCACAAAGATCATGTGGGGAATGGTTCTGATTGGTTGACTGGTGCCATCAGAGGTAGTTTGTTTAGCTGTGTGACTAATGCCACTGTTTTCAAGGTCTGCTCATGGTACTTCAATTAGATGGAGGCTGTGGCAGTTAGAGAAGCTTTCTTGAACTCTTCCCTGAGTTTCAGGAAAGGAAAACTTTTCCATTAACTGTGAAGTTTAGAAAAAAAATCCTATAATGTATTTCTTAACCAGATTAGAAACCAGAACCCTGGTAGGCTTTTGTTTAGCTATTTTGCTGAGGGTGTTCTGCTGAGGCCATGCAAAGAATGAATAATTCACATTGAAAACCTTAGCATTTTACTTAAAAGCCTTATTTTCATTTTTGGAAAATGTGACAGCAAGAATTAGTACTGGCACTTCTGTTTCAATAATGGTGGTGATGTTTAAATGACAACAAACACATAATTGGACTTACATGCACATTTATGGACACAAAAATGTCATTACCTATTTTGGTGGAACATTTTACACTTACTCTATAAACAACAAAAATCAGCTTAAGTTGTTTTCATCTGTAAGCAATGAATCAATGTGAGAAACCCTTGTGGCATTCACACTTTGAGAAAAATATTCTTTTTCTAATTCCCTGATCTTGAAAGGATGAAATTGTTTGTTTTAAATAAGATCTTGATGAGTCCTCCTAAAATAAATGTTAACCCATTTTCATAACATTCCTAAAGTTCCTTTGAATATCAATAATTAGACTCCTCCTCAGATTAGAGATAAACTGTAGCAGAATGATTTTTATGCTTCCCTCAGTTTGATTGAGCTGAAATTGTCTGAATAGTACAGGGTATGAGACTGAGCATTTTATGGTGAGAACAGAGGAAAGAGATTAGGAAATCGAATGTTGTGGGAAGAATGGGGGAACTCATTAATACTACCGTGGGTACCAATCATTTCACCCATGGAAAACACAGGATAAATAAGTATGCAGTGCAACAAAGTAAAACAACTCTTCTCTCAAGATTACTTAAATACATAAATAACTTAAAAAAGTAAAAATACATTGCCTTAGTAGAGTCTTTTTCTGGATGTTGCTAACCTTAAACATTACAACGTGCATTCGATTTGAGTGGCCATGAAACATTGATAGGTTTCTTCTAGAGACCCTTTTAGTCCACCTATTAGTTGGGACATATGGGTAAATTCTGAGAATTAAATCTATAAAACAACTAGCTGTAGATATGTTAAGATCGACTGTTCTGTCCTTAACAACTTTAGAGGATGAATCTGTGTTTTCCGTCTTTCAGTGGCTCAATAAGAATGTAGCTGTTGCTGTGTGTTTTATGTGCTCCCTGTTCCTTTCTCAGGCCCAAGTGATGCTCTGTTCTTGCTGTTTGACCAGGTTGCTCCATAACTCAGGAGCCCTCAGTGGTTTTTGTGTCAAATACAACTCACTTCTCTAGCAGATGGTTCAGTACAATTTGTGTTTATCTTGGGTTCTGCCCGGGAATGCAAGCTGTCTCAAATGCAGTCCACAGTGGACCCCTTGCACCTTTGATCCCTGACATCTGGCTTACTGCTCCCTGCTTGGTCACTGAGTGCCTTCATGCTCTTTGTCCTATCAAATCTAACCCCAAGAAAGATTTTAAACTCACAATATGGTTGAAATCAATTATATTGTTTGAAGTGTTATGTCTCTTTGGCATATCTACATTTACTAGCCAACGCAAGTTTTAGATAATAAAATTATTCTTTATTGGTAGAATTTAAGTCTCAAAAGACCTAGGAAAATTTTTTGGAGGAGGGTGGGGGTACAGGTGAGTCAAGGGGTCTTGTCCAGAACCTTGGAAAATACTCCCAGTCTCTTACTCTGCTTACTTATAAGATTAGTTCTGGTGAGGCATAACTCTCCTTCTCCCAAACCATCTCTCTCTCCCACCTTTATACTGAAGATCAGGGAAACCTCCACTAAGAAGCTTTTCTTGATTAGTTTCACCGCGCCTCTGCCAGCCTGTTTAAATTCTGGCCTCCTCTTCCACTGTTATCAGGCTGTTAAAGACCTCCCACTTTTATAGGCCCTACCCTACATCACATCACATCAAAATGCACAGACATCCCACATTAACTATATTTATTTTTTTCTATAAAAACAATTTAAAAGGATCATAATACTTGTACATCTAGAATTTTTTAGCTATGTATAACTTGTTTAAGATTGACTATAATATCTTGGCAATAATTGTATATTTTCAAAAATCTTTGTGATGAGAATATATACCTTTTTTTAAAATGTTTTTTTTTTATTTATTTTTAAGAAAAAGAGTGCGAATGGGGTGGGACAGAGGTGGTGGACAGAGGATCTGAAGAGGGTTCTGCACTGAGAGCAGCAAGCCTGATGTGAGTCTCTGACTCATGAACCACGACATCATGAGCTGTGCCAAAGTCAGATGCTCAACCGATTAAGCCACCCAGGTGCCCCGAAAATATACCTTTTTTAATGTAATGAAGTTTTATGAATATTAAATTTCATAGACAATTAAGAATGCATTAGGGTGACAGTTTGTGGAAATATAATTAGCACTTGTTAATTTACTTTAAAAGTTTTTGGGGGGTACCTGGGTGGCCTAGTCGGTTAAGCATCTGACTCTTGATTTCGATTCAGGTCATGATCTCACAGTCAAATTCCTACTTGGGATTCTCTCTCTCCTTCTCTCTGCCCCTCTCCCACTCAAATAAAAAAAAACATTTAAAAAATCTTTAAAGTTTTTTGTATCTTGAACTAAATTTTCTTTTCAGGTTTCAAATATTTTTACAAGTTCACAGAATGCTCATAGGCACTCATTTTACTGATTTCTATGTATCAGGCAGTGTACTGGCAGCTGGAATTAAAAAGCTGAAAAGACAAAGTCCCTGCCCTCAAAGAGTTCAAGGTGTGACAAAGATATTTAAGTAAATAATACCCACACAGTGTGGTAAATGTGCTAATAAAAATAGCATTAAGCACACAGATGACTCTGAATAACTCTGCCCAGCCCAGCTCCCAGGGCTTTGAGCATAGCACTGACTGACTTCCTAGATTGAAGAGTCCCTGGATCTAGGTACTTCATAGAGGATTGTCTCATTGATTATTTTCACATCCTACTTAATAGCTAATACATTCTTGAGCTCTTGTAGAAATCTGGAACACCTACCAGAATTGGTCTGACAATTTTCAACCCATCAGGCCACACTTTGTTTCCAGCTGCCTCCCCTTCTGCTGTAGAGATAGAATATGAACCACAGGGTGATCCGTTTGCATGTGATCTTCTTCACAGAGAACCTTTGAAGTCAATGCTAACATGATTCCATTGAATAGGTGAGAAAATAAAACCTCAGAGGAGATTCATTTGCCTAAAATCAGGTGGCTAGTAAAATGGCAGAGCTGAGATTCAATCTCCTGTGTGTGGGACTCCAAAAACCTTACCCTCACCACTCTGTAGATTAGGACACTGAATAGCTCATCCTCAAACGCATTTGTGTGGCTGCTGTTCTCTAAGTAACTTTGTATATACATTTTCTCATTAATTTCCTTCTCTGTCAATGAAGTGTAAAGGGACTTTGAAAAAGGAAAAAAAAAAAAAAAGAAAGAGAAACTCTGTCTCAAAAAAGAGGTAGAAAACTTTTATTGGGAAAAGATAACTCAGAACGGAAAAAATACTGAGTATAAAATCATTCCCTCAAAACCCTTAGCTTTTCCCATAGGTTCTTTTATAAAGTGACAAGCATTTCCATCTTCACCCTACATTTTTTTGCCTACCTTAGCAAGAAATATTTTGCTTGATACATAATTTTTGATAAGGGAAGATTCATCAGAATAAAAAAAATCTATAATATTTCATATAGTTGAATGAATTTTAGGATGGAAGTTAAACAGAACAATAGGAGTATTCATATTATAACAACCATTTTTAATGATCTAATTTTCAGATTTTGTTAGAAGCTGAGAGTAGAACCCACACAAACATTGAGTTAGTGAAAGGTACTAATAGCAAAAATTCCTCGGAGTCATGAAGATTAGTCTTTGCTGTAAGTTAGGATAATATTCTGTTAGAAGAGTTCTGATTTTAGTATTGTGTAAGCTGTTTTCTTAATACGTATCTACCCTCTGCCTAGGTGATATTCATGAAATAAGGCATAGATAATGCATTTAGTAACACTGAGCTGAATCATACAAAACATAATTTGTGTGCAATTTTGGGGAGTGTAAAATAAAAGTTGTTTTAAGTGTTAGAAAAAGAATCCATAAAAATAAAGCATTTTAATCAGAGAAAAAATTCAAAAGCTTGTGTCATAAAGGAAAACAATTTACTTGTGCTGGTACCCTTAATAAGTGCCCCAAAGCGTTCCAGTGCTGTTACATTCTCTAATGATATTACAGTATGTGGCACATCTCATCTAATCTGTTAGTAAAATCCTAAAGTCACTTATGTCAGTCTCTAATGCAAGCCAAATGAGTCTTTCCAGTAATAAGAAGCTTCGCAGAATTAGTTTTCGTTTTGCAGAAAATTGCCATTGGGGCTGGCACTTTTATCTAAAAATTTCACTCGTGCATAAGCAAAAAACTCATATATTATTTGGTTACATTCCATCAGTATGAGAAATAACATTGTGAGAATTCTATGCATGCTAATGATATATAGAAATCCACCTGCTTTCAGATAAAATGAGTTTAATTTTCTGTTGCCCACTGCCTGGTTGGCCTTTCATAAATTACTTATGCACAGCTATTATTAAAATAGAAGGAAAGCAAATTAGAAAGTCCTCCTATCTCTCTACTGGATTTAGCCAAGGCAGGGCTGTGACAGCTAGAGTCAGCGTTTTTGAAAAAATTCTGCTCTCTTGAAAAATTTTGCATCTCTATACAATTCTATACCACTGTTGTAAACGTTCTGACCTGCCTTCTTACCAAATTAACCTAAATCCTTTCTATTTTTCAACATTAATGGAATCCTCTAGAGTCCTGCTGATATATATTAAAATATATTTATTGGTTAATTTGAATTCCAGCATTTTGTACCTCATTTCCAGTGCTCCTGTTATATCTGAACAGCTTTGAGCTTTAGCATTAAAAACTTACAAATTAAGATACATGCAGTACATCTTACAATTATCAGATCAAAACAACTTAACTTTTATTGGAGTATAGAATGGCAAATTTAACTTTCTGATAAAAACAGAAAATGAAGAGTGTGAAAGAGTTAATTGGATTTCAAAGGGTGTTTTTTAGATGGTGGGGGAGGGGTCTTTATTGGTCAATGAATACTTGACCTTTTGGTTTTAAGGACAAGTGAAAAGTTTTTATTTCTAGAGGATTTTGAAGCCCAAAGTTCCCAATCATTTAAGACTAATTTCTATTAATTATTTTGCTCTGGTCAATTATGATCACAGGCTTCTTAGAATGTATCAGGTGGCCATGTCTTTGAAGGCTGAGTAAGCATCCATGAGGCTCTACCCTTGCCATGCTGTGGTGTTAAAAGAGCTATCAAAGTACTGCTTGCAAAGTGACTTCAACTGCAGTTCATATTGAAAAAGATAAAATAAAGACCACTTTCAAGCCATTTCATAAAATCTCAATATAAAGAGATCAGTTTTTAAGACAATTGCATCCTATGCCAGGAAGGATGGTTATATTACTCAAGTAGCTGTTTAACCTAATATTGGAAAATAAAATATGCTCATCAGTTTCTCTTGTTAAGATCTTTTTTATAGTGTTTTGATACAAGCTTTGTGTATAACTCAGTGGAGTTTTTAAGAATATCGTGATAGTATAAGTTTTTAATACATATAAAATTGAAAATATGTATTTGTGGTGTACGTGCGAGGTAAGGGTGGAACAGTTTTAGGAAACTATGGTGGAATAGGGACGGAGACACATACCTCCTTTTTTCCTCATCTGTGCCCTGAATTCTAACTAGCCATTTTGTTTTCCTCTTTGGGAGGAATCTTTCAAAGGTAACCAACGAACTTACACTGATGTTCAAAATAGATGTTCAAAAAGAATACCAGGAAAACAAACCTAGCAACACAACTAGAAGACTTACAAATGACTTTGAAATTCTGCTGTTGTAAGATATCAGAGGAAAATTTTATTTTCAGGTCTGTCTACAGCAGTGTTCACATAGAATCATCTTCCTCCTAATAAAGTTTAATGATAAAATGTTCCTTCAGAGAACCAGATGAAAATACTATTTATATATCCAGCATCATTAATTCTAAAAATTCAGCATGTAATTACATGGTCTTATGATGCCTTTAAAATAAAACTATTCTGAAATTTGCAAAGTGAATTATCTCGGAAAGATAGAATACAGAATTTAAGATCAGTCAACCATGATATGTTAATCATCTGTTTATAAAATACTTAACTAGCTGAAGCTTCTTAGTTGTCATGTTTTTACCTTGGCAGTGGTGGTTTGAGCCAAGAAATCCCACTGAAGACAATCAGAGTGTCATTACTCCCCAGGCGTCTGCATAAAGTCTAGCACCTGCATGAAAAGAGAAACATCTATTCCTTTAGATACTTTAAATTGTCAGCATGGTTGGCATTGTGTAAACACAGCTTCCTATCAGTTCTAATGGTTACTAGGAAGAAACATAAATCTAAATTGAGAATAGGAAATGAATTAAATTATCAGGATAAATCAGACAAAAAGCTAAAATAAAGTTTAACAAATAAGCCAATCACATGCTATTCCTCAAAAACTGTAACTTTTCCTTTCAGACCGGTTGCTTTGAATTAATTCATCATTTAATTTATCGGTTGTTTCTCTGTAACTTGCTTGAAAGACAGCATGAATGGGGTTGTACATGAATGGGGTTGCAGCATGAATGGGATTCAAAAGCTAGGAACTTTTGAATTTGACAGAGCTAGATTTGAGACTTCGTTTCGGCATTACCTAGTGATGTTATTCTTGCTAGGTATATAACCTCACTTACGCCTCAGTTTCTTCATTTATAAAAATGGGATAATACCTTACTCATAGTTTGTTGGAAGGATTGAATAAGATCATATATAAAAATTATTTACTTTTGTGTTTGTAGGTGCTCGATAAACATTAACCTTACTTTAGTGCATTTAATCAGCTGTAGGTATGTAAGGCTTTTTTACTTAAGTTTTTTATTTTTATTTTAGAGAGAGAGCATGAGCAGTGGAGAGGGGCAGAGGGGGAGACAGACAGAGAGAGAGAGAGAGAGAGAGAGAGAGAGAGAGAGAGAGAATGAATCTTAAGTAGGCTCTATGCTCAGTGTGGAGCCCGACTTGGGGCTTGATCCCATGACCCTGGGATCATGACCTGAGCTGAAAGCAATAGACGGTTGCTCAACCAACTGAGCCACCCAGGTGCTCCTGTAAGGCTTTTTATTTTTATGTATTTATTTTTTAAAAAAATTTTAATTTTTTTAAAATTTATTTATTTATTTATTTAAAGAGAGAGAGAGAGAGAGAGAGAGAGAGAGAGAGAGAGAAGTACAAGCGAGGGAGGGGCAGAGAGAAACAGAGAGAATCTCAAGCAGGCCCCACACTGTCAGCACAGAGCCCAACATGGGGCCTGAACCCATGAACCATGAATTCATGACTTAATGTGAAATCAAGTCACCACCTCAACTGACTGAGCCACCCAGGTGTCCCCACCCACCCAAGGCTTTTTAAAATGTGCTTCAGATCTTATACATTTTTTGGTAGTATTATAGGTATGATTTCCATATATAACTTCCCTTTAGTCATCTGTAGGTATATAAAAATATTTTTGTTGTTGTTCTTTTAGATCTTATGTGTGGTTTTATAGTGTATTGGTATGATCTCCATATATAACTCCTCAGTGTGTACATCCCTGAATACAAAATTTTGTACATTTTGGAGATTTTGAAAATATGAAGGATATCAGTATATTCTTGAATTTGAAAATACTTGAGATGCTCATTATAGAATATGTATTTGGGAATTATAGAACACTAAGTTAAAAAATGAAAATCTTTCCATATTCCAAAGATTTTTCAGTTGTCTTTTCAGCTAATTTCTATACATTTATCTATATATTTAATTGAGATCATATTGTATTTGCTAAGATTTGGTACACATTTAATTTACTAACATATTAACCGTTCCTGATGACCTAAATATTTTTATAAGCACAATTTTTAATGACTGCAAAATATTCAGTTGGGTGACCTTACAGTAGTTTATCAAACCATTTGCTATTTTTGAATGCTTAGATTGTTTCTAATTTAGGTCTATTGTATAAATTTATTTAACAAACATTTTTTTGTTGCTAGTGGGTTTGAACTGTTTAAATGTGTATTTGAATTGTCTTTGGAGAATCATCTTTTCTTATCCTTTTATTATTTTTCTGTTGGTGTATTTATCTTTTTCTTATTGACTTATAAGACCTATGTATATATTAAAATATAAATCCTTAATCATTTTGCATTTTTTTGCCTTTTAATATTATGATGTTTTAAAATATATATAGTTTTACACTTTTATAGTGAAAAAGAAATCCTTCCTTTTATTTGTAATAGTATAAAATTTAATACTTTTATAAATACTACTTCCAAATATTTTACTTTTGGAAAGTAGAAAAATTATTGCTTAAAATTAATTCTTTTTATAGTTTTATTTATTAAAAAAATTTTTTTTAATGTTTATTTTTGAGACAGAGAGAGAGATAGAGACAGAGCATGACTGGGGCAGGGGCAGAGAGAGAAGGAAACACAGAATCCAAAGCAGGCTCCAGGCTCTGAGCTGTCAGCACAGACCCTGATTCAGGGCTCAAACCTGTGAACTACAAGATCATGACCTGAGCTGAAGTCAGATGCTTAACTGACTGAGCCACCCAGGTACCCCTAGTTTTATTTTTTACATTTTATAAAATTCACCTGAAAGTAATTTTTGTATTTATGAAGAAGTAGGGTATTAGTTTTATTTTTTTCATAGAGTAGGCCACTTTTTCCTATTTCTTATATTGAACAAGTCTCATGGATTTATGATACTTTCTGACTTCTCAGTTATCTATTGGATCTGTTTAGATCTGTTTACATCTGTTTATCTGCAGGTATTATTTCTCCCCTAATATTGTGTTCTTTTGTGCAATACAAACCTTGGTTATTTTTATCACTATTTTGGCCATAATAAAATAATTACAATTACAATAAATGATGATTATGAAGAGGACAAGAATTATCAGTTCAGTCAAGTCAATGACCTATTTGCTAGGTAACCGTGGTTAAACTATTTACCCCACTTGGGGTAAGTGAAGTGGGAAGGATCTGTAAAATGGGGACAATAGTATCCGGTGAACATTGTGGTTGACTCCTCACTAGGCATTTTACTCTAACTCTTTACTCCAACAGTTATGATGGTCTTATCATGGTTAACAGAAATTGGTTTAGATAGAGTCCTGTCTAAGCCAATTTCGGCCAATAACACTTGAGAAAAGTCTTGCTTAGGGCTTCTGGAAGGAGTAACAGATGGGCAGGATAGTTCTGGCCTGTCTCTGACACACACATACATTCCTCTTGAACATGAACAAGGAATTCCATTTTTTCTGTCTACTAGTGGCAGTCATCTTGAGATTGTGAGGCAAGTCAGTCTGAGGACTAAAGCTGACTCAAAGAGAAAGAAAAAGCTGAGGAAATAATGTGAAGTAGATCCTGAAGCCCTTATATCCCTTTGTCTGAAGCCCACACTACTTCTGGAAGGTCACTGTTAGTTGAAGTTGGAAGCATCCTGATTGATACATATTCCCTCTTCCAAGTTTAGTGTGACAAGCAAATAAAAGCATGATTCCTTAGTGCTTTAGACTATTGCCAGCAATAATATGTGGTTGTCATCATCAAGATGTCATTAAATATGAAAATGTTGCTGTCATTATGCATGGGTTAGTCGATCACTCATCTATACCAGCAAAAAATGTTTGAGCATGTAGCTTCAATCTATTTATTTATTAGATACATTACTGTGCATGTATACATGATAGAGTGTATATTAGATATATATAACATTGCATATTATTGTATACATTATAAAAATTCACAGAAAAGGAAGGAACTAGGAAGAGAAATAAGAAATAACTAATTTAGGGGCGCTTGGGTGGCTCAGTCGGTTAAGCGTCCGACTTCGGCTCAGGTCACGATCTCACCATCCGTGAGTTCGAGCCC
The DNA here is from genome assembly GCF_023721935.1 of Panthera uncia. Taxonomy (NCBI): domain Eukaryota; kingdom Metazoa; phylum Chordata; class Mammalia; order Carnivora; family Felidae; genus Panthera; species Panthera uncia. The sequence goes on from NC_064810.1 coordinate 84,342,706, forward strand.
CGCGTTGGGCTCTGGGCTGATGGCTCAGAGCCTGGAGCCTGCTTCTGATTCTGTGTCTCCCTCTCTCTCTGCCCCTCCCCTGTTCATGCTCTGTCTCTCTCTGTCTCAAAAATAAATAAACGTTAAAAAAAAAATTTTTTAAAAAAAGAAATAACTAATTTAAAATCATTTTTTTTTGTTCACTGATGTTACAAAAAACTTTTTCCTAACAGCATCATTATTATTAATTTTTTGTAAAGTATCTGCCGATAACACCCCATTGCCAAATACCATCATAGAAAAGGTCAACAAATCATGAGCAGTTATCTTTAAAAAAGTGGCACAACTCTCCTCATTAACTTCAACAACTCTTTTAAAGGGCTTTTTAAAGAAACTACTAGCAAACACCTATAACATACCAGGCTTTTCATGGTCACTCCCAACCTATTTCAGATATTGTAAAGATTCTATTCTTTTTTTTAAATTAATTAATTTATTTTGAGAGGGAGAGAGCGAGAAAGAGAGAGAGCATATGTGTAAGTGGGGGAGGGGCAGAGAGAGAGGGAGAGAATCCTAAGCAGGCTCTGTGCCATCAGTTCAGAGCCCCACACAGGGCGCAATCTCATAAACCATGAGATCATGACCTGGGCCCAAATCAAGAGTCAGACACTTAACTGACTGAGCCACTCAAATGCCCTCAAGATTATATTCTTTAAAGTAACATCTGTGTGTATACTTAGCCTCACACATAAGCTGCAATAGGCTATAATATGCTGAAAGTTTATAGACCTTCAAGTAGGACTTTCCTGTTGACACTCTGCATTGCTTAAATCACTTATTTCCCTTCACCATACTGACAAACCTTTCCTGTTAAGTTGACCAATTTAGGGTGTCAATGTTAACTATAGTTAGGTTGACCAATTTAGGGTGTCTATGTCAACTATATAATACTTCTAGTGTTTATTTTATTCCTTTTTAAGAAAAATATAAATATAAGCTCATTATTTCTTTCCATAGATCAATGGATTATCTTATGTCCTCTTGGTCTATGAGCATCCTGCACTGGGATCCATTAGTTACATATCAATTGTGAGCTGTTATTAAAGAAAAACTAACAAAGCCTTTATACAAATCTGTTTTTTTTTCAAAAGCAGCAGTCATGAGATAACATGTCAAAACAGTTGAAAAACAGATCCTAAGAGAAGACTACTCTAGTTGACACACTGTTATAAATGCAATGGCTCTATGCCATACATAGATCTCATACAATGGCAAAGGTTTGTTATGGTATGAATTATAAAGCTTGTAATCACAGTCACAAATACAAAATAAGACTAGTTGTTGCTAACAGGGAAATAGAGGAAAAACAATACTAAATCAATGAGATTTGTTCTACTGGGTAAGGGACAGAACTAGGAATTTATCATGGTGTAACCAAACCACATGAAGTATTATCTTAAACACTTTCCACAGCAATAGAGAGCCAATAACATTTTCATTTATTTGTGGTAAAATTTAGCTGGATTGAAAATAAGGTAGAAATAGTTACATCGGGGTACTCTGAGCTCTTGGCAAGTGAGTTACACTATATAGCCAAAGTGTATTGCTTCCTAAGGACTAAACACTCAATAGTCAACCTTTTTATTATATTTTAATTTTTCTGGTATGAGTTTCAATCATTTATGAACTAAGCAAAAATTTCCAAGACTCTTCTGTAGATTGTTATAGAGGGCTCATCTGAAGTGTGTAAGACCATTTGTTACATCATTAAGTAACTCTCTACACAGCCACTCTTTTTGAATTCTTGCTTTGCTTTTTACGGTGTCTCTCCTCATTTCTTTTCCTTATATATAGTCATTTCTTGTTAATAAACTAAAGTCTGCCTCTCCAGCCCTTCTCTCCCTTCCTAATTTGATTCTTTAAATCACTTTTGGCCTTGAAAGAAGTTAGAAATGTTCATTAAAGACTAAACTGGTTTTGATTACTGGCATAAGTTCTCTCCTATGAGCAGACTATAAATTTTACTGCCTGAGTATTATAACATACATTTTGGTTACTTAATATTATTTTTTTTGGTTTTGGGATTGGTGAGGAGGCTACAGACCCATGGTTCAGAGTGGGTTAGCTGTTACTTAAGCACACAGTATTTTCTGCTTTTGACTTGGTGGTAGTGGATTCCTTCCTTTAATACACAAAAGATAATTATGACTCATTTCCTGTTATCCAACTTCCTGAAAATTTTTTCTCTCAGAACAGGGAATTTGGAAAAACATATAAACATCCTAAGAAATGCCAAGAAGGAATTCTGCACTGAACATTAGTGACACCCTATTTAATTTTTGTTATTGTCTTAATCTAAGACCAAATTACAAAGTATTAATTGACCATGAATTGTTTCTTATTGACTTAGGAAAATTCAGAGTCATTGCCGCAATTTTTGGCTGAAATAAAGAAGTAAATTGAAATAGTAACTAAAATTAAAATAAAATAAAATAAAATAAAATAAAATAAAACTGTATTATTTGCCCTGCAATAACTTTCATATTATTTGACTACTTACCAAACTACCTAGGGTTGACAGTGTTCACTTGATATTTGAAGTGCATTTCATAATATTTTTTTTTGCAATTTTGTAATTATTTAAGACCTATTCCTTGAGAAGTTACAGAAATTTAGTAATCAGAATAAAGTCCAATACTACTGCTACTTTCTGTCTGCTTTGTATTTACAATCTTCAAAGCATTCTGTCTATAACTTACTTTTTTTAGTTTTTGGAGCAGTGCCAAGAGGCAAATGGGGCAGGTATTAGAACTATTTTACAGATGAGAGACTGAGCCACTTTAAAATTGCAGCTAAGGGACTGACCAAGGTCACAGAGCTGGCTTGTAATTGGTAGGACTAGGATGTCAATGCTGAGTCAATGCCTTTTGCCCTTTAGCATGCTGCCAGAGGGGGCAGTTCATAGAACTGTTACGAAGGTGAATGCTTGATAAAGACCTACTGATTAGGGGCACCTGGCTGGCTTTGTCAGTAGAATGTGTGACTCTTGATCTCAGGGTTGTGGTTTCAAGCCCCAGGTTGGATGCACACATTACTTAAACATAAAATCCTAAACAAAACAAAACAAAACAAAAACAAAACCCCACCAAGAACCTACAGATTAATTGATTGGTGAAGAAGCAAGTCCTCTCTAACCGAAGTGACAAGAAGCTGGCAAGGATCTCAGAACAGACCTGGAGACGACCTAGCATGTGCCTGTGCATTTTCATTCTCAGTCACTGCTAGACCCTGTTCGACTGTGGATGAAATGGCCCAGGAGTCCTTCTTCCCTGACAGTGGCTGTTATATGTGAAGCAACTCTCCATTTAACTAGGATTAAGGAGGGACCATAGAAGAGTGACAAAGGGAGTCATCTCCTTACTAAAGAGGCTGAGAAAATGTTCAGATTCACAGTTGTTAGAAACAGCAGATCTTTTTTTTTTTTTTTTTTAACGTTTATTTATTTTTGAGACAGAGAGAGACAGAGCATGAACGGGGGAGGGGCAGAGAGAGGGGGAGATACAGAATCGGAAGCAGGCTCCAGGCTCTGAGCCATCAGCCCAGAGCCTGACGCGGGGCTCGAACTCACGGACCGCGAGATAGTGACCTGAGCTGAAGTCGGACGCTTAACCGACTGCACCACCCAGGCGCCCCAGAAACAGCAGATCTTTGACACCATACCCATGTGGAAAAAGACAACTGGTAGAAATTCCAGTCCTTCAAAGTTCAAAGTTCCAGGACTTCAGAGTTCTGTTGTTTCTTTGAATCTTCAAAAAGGACTTTAGGATGATGTACCACGTATCAATACATATAATATTTTATAATAATCAGTCCTTTGTCCTCAGAAGTTAATTTTCTTTTTTATTTAGCATAGGACATATCCTAGGAACTTACTAAAGGGCATGCTACAATATTAAGAATTCTATAATTAATGTTGGCCAGGATTTGAATTTAAATCCTTTACTTTTCAGGGTCTAATTAAACTGAGACATTATTGTGAGTAGAATGAGACATTTTCATGACCAACCATATATTAATGGTTTAACGTGTAAGGATTTTATGTTAAAAGTTTAAAACATATTTGGAATAATGCATTTTCCTTTGAAGTTGAGTAAAGTGAAAAGTTATCTTGCCTTAACATAAAAGGAAATCACCTTTGATATAAGAAGCCTTAGTAGGGCAAATATTATTTTATTTCTTTACAATACTCAGTAGCTCTAAAATACACCATAAGATTGTAAATGTAATTATAGACACAACAGGAAGATAACCGCTATAGTTTAGTAGGTTTTGGTTCAAATTACTAATTCATCTTAGATCACATTTTTAGCTGTTCAGTTGAACTCTTTGGGGAATGTTAATATTTGCAGGTAGCTTAACTGCAAAACTGTTGATATTATACAATTGTGCATTCAAGTGCTTAACTTCAGGTTATACTTGGGCTATAAAATGTAGTTTAATATATGTTCTAGAAAGTAAGCAATTAGAAAATAATCATCTGTTGATGTTTATCGTGTACTCTACAAAAGAAATAGTGTTCATTTTCTGGCAATTATTTTTCCCCCCAGAACTATAAATTGTATGCATTAACAGCATTAACATCTTAGATGTCTACAGCAATTTTTTCTCAAATAATTCCAGTGCTTTTTACATCTATTATTTCATTGAATCTTAACATCACTGTGTTTCATTACATTTCAAACTTACTAATCAATGTTAATTGAAAATAGTATTATAAAACTTAAACCTGAAAGAGAAATGCATAATCTGAAGTTTATAAACTATAAATATTACAAAAAGAACAAACCTCCAAAAATGCTCTGTTCCATAAAAGAATATTCTTCAGATTTCTCAAAGACCAACATATTGGTTAGGTTATTTAAAACTCAACTAATATTGAATAAAATCACCAGATATAAATAAAACAGCCAAAGATGCTACAAAATAAGCCTTCAATTTTTGTGTAAAATAAAAGTGTGTTTTCATGCTCATACAAGCTTATAATCTTCTTCTGCCCTACTTCTCTGATCTTAGGAAGAAAGGATCAAGTTCTTTTGGTTTTTTTCAGTTTTGTCAAAATAGAAATCATAGATCTTAGGAGAAGGGGACAGGGAAGCGCAAAAAAGGTCAAAGCTGAGGGCCCAGGGGACTGAAAAGAAAGCTGAATACATTTTCCCCGAATCCGACTGCTTTCTGGAGTTGGCTTATCAAAGTCTCGTGTTGTAGTAGTAGTATAACTGTCATTCAGATCTATATTCTTCCTGCAAATAGAAAAGTAGCCTATTAATTTTAGGAAGACTGTAATTTTCACAAAGCCCTTAGATTAAGGCCCAGCTCACTGAAAGGAATGGATGAACACTGAGAGATGTTTAATTTAAGATTGAACTTGGATGATTTACCTTTGTCACCACCAGCAAATCCCAAAGTTGGATCTCTTGAAATTTACTATGTTTGGTTTCAGTAGCACAGGGGTTAAGTTTTCTTCGAACTTGCCCTAGGCTCTTCTTACTAGCTGGGAAAGCAGTTCTCCCAATTCCCAAGTAAGTTTATTCAAGACAGCATAAGGCAGAGCTCAAATTCTTCTGTTGAGAACTTATCACTACTCAAACCATAAGGAAATCTAAAGAAGGCTGCCCAAATGCTTCTCTGCTCCTTTCCTGCACCAAGAAAGAGATAAAAACGGAAGATTTATAGAGCAAACTACAATATGTGGAACACACACACACACACACACACACACATTTTTAAAAACCCTACCACTTTGTCTTATTTGCATGAGCACAAATCGCTTTCAACTTAATGCCAGAGAAAAAGGCAACATTCCCTGTGATGACTTACTGAAAAGCTCACTGTATTTGTTTGATAATGGATTTTAGTTCATTGTCATGTACTTCACTCTTCATCAGCAGGAGCACTTCAGGGTAAAGAAACAGGCTTTTACCACACTGGAACAAAAGCTATATAAGAAAAAAAAATCCTGAGCAGATGGAATATTATTTGCATTTGCACAAATAGTGCTTTTTAGCACAATTCATATTTCTCCATTGTGAGCTAAAGTAAGCCAGATGTGTCTACAGCATGCTGCAGGCGCAGAATCGGCTTTTTGTTTGTCAGACTCAGAGGTCTCAACCTTATGATATCTTTGTACTTGTATATCCATTAGTTTTATTTCATTTACTTATCAGGAGGGAAAAGAAGAAAGTGGCACTATGTATCTAAGACCATTGCAGAGATGGCCAAATTAACTATTTTTTATTTTCATGAATGAGGATCAAATAGGTTTTAGTTATCTGAATGTCCATCTAAAGGTCTAGATGATGATGTGAAATTAAAAAGCAGAATATAAGTGCAATAAAATTCAGTTCTCTATTATTGCATTAAATAATCTTTGACATATTTTTTGTTAAGTATCTCTCATGAAAAGTAGATCAACAAATTATTTGACATGATAGAATTAAAATAGAATTTTAGGTCTGAAAGGGATCTTTGACACTATCTTGTCCAACTTCCTCATTTTACAAGTCAGGAAACTGAGGCTCTGGAACTGAAGTGACTTATATGGAGTGGTACAAACAGGATTGGAGCCTGGGCTCCTGACCTTGAATCCAGTCATCTGTCTCTATATCAGCATTTAATAAAAGATTTTACTTGGGCACCAAGCTCAAAGAGGTTTGATATTTAGGCTTCGGAAAAGTTAAACTAACAAATTTTTCTCAGCTGTTAGTGTGTGCCCTCTGTGTTGGACCTTTCTAAGAGCAGGAAATATCAAAAGCAGCCTTTCCCAAAATTATTTGGGACCTCCTTTTTCCATAGTACACACCAAGGGTCACTTGTGTAGAATGTCCTTTTGGGGATTGCAGCAGTGGAGCACTACATCTCCTCTATGGTGAAAAGACAATGAACCAGTTGAAAGAAATCACAGGAAAAAAAAATGGATGACTTCAAGTTCTGGGAAATATAAAATGAAGATATTCAGTTTAAGTAAAAACAATGAGTGATACATATATATTTTTAAATAGACTTATGTCCAATGTGGGGCTTGAACTTATAAGATCAAGAGTTGCATGCTGTACTGACTGAGCCATCCATCCAGGTACTCCCAAAACAATGAGTGACATTTTTAAAGATACTAGACACTGTTTTTTTTTATCAGTTAACATTAATTTATTTCATTTCTTAAACCTCTGCTTTCCACGTTTTCACTGTACCTTATATATAATAGTATGCTCATTCATCCATGCTGATAGAATAGTGGCTGCTTTCCACCTGTGCTAACTCAGGGTCTAGGGGGTAACCTGAAAGGCATTTTGAAAAGATTATTTTTTATTAGAGAGAGAGAGAGAGTGTGTGTGTGAGGGGCAGAGGGAGGGAGACAGAGAATCTTAAGCAGGCTTCATGCCCAGCATGGAGCGTGATGTAGGGCTCGATCTCATGACCCTGAGATCATGACCTGAGCTGAAATCAACAGTTGGATGCTCAACTGACTGAGCCACTCAGGCACCCCAAGAGAGCCATTTTTATTTGGCTTTGAGATGCTTTCATTCATTTGACCATTTACTCATTCATGTTATGATGGAGCTCCTGCTATGTATCAGGCACCATGCTAGACATTGAGACAATAGAAGTAAATAAGATAGAGCAGTTCTTCTCAAGGAGCTTATGGTCAGTTTAGTTAGGGAGAACAAAAAAAAGAAAAACAAGCAAACAAAATCCAAACAAGTAAACAAATATATCAAGAAAAAAATCAGTAGTTATGATAAAATACATTATACTATAATCTATGTCAAATCTCCTAGCATACTCTCTGATATCATCATGTACAATAAGTGCATGTAATAGGATGCCATGGAAGCATATTAAATAGCATATTATACAGACCAAGAGGTTGAGCAAAGCCTTTTTCAGAAGGGCTATCTCAGCTGAGACTTGGAGAAAAACCAGATGTCAGCTATTGTTAGGCATGATGGGAAAGGGAGAAAGAAAAGGCATTCTGGGCCATTCTACAGACTAGAATGTGCAAAGACCAAGAGGTGAGTGAGAACTTGGTATGTTCTATGGGTTCTGGTGCTAGTGTTTCCATATGCTGGGGCAGAGATTATGACAAAAAGGTTAGAAGATATAAGGCAGGAGAAGTGAGTAGACACCAAAAGATGAAGCTCTCAGGAACTGTGTTAAGGAGTTGAAACTTTATCCACTGAACAGTGAGTATCAGAGGCCTCTGAGGGATTTTACCTGGTCAGATCTGCACTTCAGGATGATCACTCCGCTTGCTGTGTGGACTGAAGGGGAGGTGGCAAGGCTGATACACAGACAAGTTAAAGCTGTGAAATCATTCCTGAGGAAGATGCTGGTGAACTGAACATAGTGGTGGTGATGGTAATAAGTGGACAGTGTGAAAAACATCAAGGAGGCAGTTCTTAGTGATGAATGACTAGTGTGGACTGAGAAGGGAGAAGACTCCAGATGACTCACAGATTTGGAGCATTTGTAGGTTGCTTTACTTAGTCATATTTGGTTTAGGTTTTTTCTCTATAACCATCTGACGGCAAAGGAGAAAAAGTGCCTTTACTGAGATTTGAAATGATATAGAGTCATAGAGACGCAGATAAATATTTAATTTGTTTTCCCTAAAAGCTGAAGTTAAAGGAAAAATTTTTAATCTGTTGTAAAAATATAAACATTTGTATCTTACTAACTTTTTAACTATAAAGGAAGCACTTTAATTTAGGAAATGTGCATTATCTATATGAGTAGAAGAAGATAATGTGTCATTTCTCACTCAGAAATATTTACTATTTTAACATACAGATATTTCTTACTGTCTGGATGCTTATTATCTGAATTCAGGAACTGAATTTTGATAGCATGGAATATTTGTATTTCTTTCTAATCTTTTTATGTATGCATTTTACAAAATTGGCTTCATATTGTATGTGTAATTGTGTCCTGATTTTTTTTTTTGTTTCACATTACATTGCATACACTTGCCCTATGTTATCATATAATCTTGAAAAATGGAATTATACTGATGATACAATAATCCACTGCACTGTAATTTATAGAATCATTTCTCTATTGAAGAGCATTAAGGCTATTTTTTTTTTTACCATAAGACTATGGCAATGGACATTTTAAAATACAATATTAGCCTTTGATTGTTTCCTTTACGATGAATTTCCAGAGGTGGAATTACTAAATCAGAAGTTATTCACATCTTGAAATGTCTTTAATAGATAATGCCAAACTGACCTTATACTTTATATCAATATTTTGAGTGTTCCCTGTGTTCCTGGAAGACTATTTGAGTATTTCCAGAAAGCCGAAGTATTTTTAAATCAGGAATACATAACAGATATTTGAATTAAAGGAAAATGTGACCATTTGCTTTGTTATTCATTTGAGAAGGGAAAGTAGATATACCTTCCATAATAACAAGTGCACAGTGCCTCTCACACCAAGTGAACACACAGCATTTATCATGGCCCACAAAGGTGGGGATGGGGAAAAGAGATCTGATCTGATATGAAATGAACTTATTTAGTTATATAGTCAGTGGAGAATAAATTGGGCAATGCATGATCAAACGTTGGACTTATGTACTTTCATCAAGAAAAAAAGAAAGTTCTTTGTCTTCCTTTCCACTTCCCAAGATATTTCATACAGACCCACTTCTTAACTGAATTCCTTTTCCAAAATGTTGTATAGACATTTATCTCTTCTCTGCTCTTCCTTCAATAGCACTCTTCCAGTGCTAAATTATAACTTTCAGAGTGTTTGAAAATTCAATGAGCACTACAAGTACCGGCATGTCATGTTACCCAGAGAACTTTCCAGACAAGTACCGTCTGATGTCTGGAGAGGAGTGGAGACTTGGTGTCCAATGGAGTCTATGCTGGGTTCATTACAGGACTCGTGAGCCAGAACCACATAGTCTTCTCTTTAGACAACCTCTTCCAAAACAGCAACAAAAATGAAGTATATCTGGGTATCTTTTTCAAATTTAATGTATGTGTGTTTATAAGACAGTATTCAGTGAATACTTGAAAAATGTATATATCATTCATTCATACCTGTGCGTGAGCAGTATTCTTCATAGCCAACGGAGCTCAGTTCAGCGCAACTGCAAGTAGGTTACTGTAAGGTGTTTAAAATAAAATTTCTTCTAGTCAGTTATTCTTTTAATATAAGTGCCTATTTAAATTTGCCTGTTAACTTTTGTTGAATAGAATTCGTTTGTCGCATTAAAAAAAATACAAGTCTCATACAAATGACTATCCTACAAATGTAAACACATGGCAAAAAGTTTTTAAATGTTTATTTATTTTAGAGAAAGAAACAGAGCATGAGTGGTGGAGAGGCAGAGAGAGAGAGAGAGAGAGAGAGAGAGAGAATCCAAAGCAGGTTCCAGGCTCTGAGCTGTCAGCACAGAGCCTGATGCTGGGCTTGAACTCACGAACTGTGAAATCATGACCTTAGCCAAAGTTAAGCAACCAACTGAACCACCCAGGTGCCCTGGCAAAAATTTTTCGACTTATTAGTCATTGAAGGACTGTCATTGAAACAATTATGATCATATTGAGGGAGACTTTGAAAAGCAGAGATATGTGCAAGTAGTTAGGAATGGGGAAATGAACATACTAGTAGATGGAAAACTGGTTAATATTCTTTAGGGCGATAAAATGAGGTTTGAGGTTATCTTTTCTATAGGGCAAAAGTCAATTATACCTCTACTGGACAAAATTTATTTGTATTGCCATTACCAAGAATAATTGCATTACTATTTAGGTTTGTTTGTTTGTTTGTTTGTTTTACCAGTAAACTTCCACCTCTACAGAGTTGTAAAATAGTTCATAGAAAGTTAATTGGAGGTACTATACATTGCTACAAAAGCAGATAAATCCTGGAGGGTCCTCGGAGGACATTTAATAATTGTTTATGCCCATTTCCAAGTTTTGGATATTTTTCCTGACACAATCATGTCCTCCCTTTTGGTTATATATATTTGAAATTTTTTCCTATTGTTAAAAAACTGTCCTATTTGTCTCACTTTCAAGTTACCTCCATGTTTCTTTATTTCCCTTTATCAGTCAACTTCTTGCAAAGTTGTCTAGACTTTCTGCCTTTATAACCCCCCCATCTCATTTACACAACAATCACTATAATCTCCTTTGAAACTCAATCTTTCACTAGAATTGGAATTACAATGATCATCCAAGTCTTATCTGCCCAGTCTCATGCCATAGTTGCAGACCTTGTTCTGCTGGATCTTTCTAGAGCATTTGGCACTGTTTAGCACTCCATATTTTCTGAAATGCTCTTCTCCCTCCGTTCCATGTCCCTGTTTTCTCCTGATTACCCTCTTACTTCTTGACTTCTTATCTACTCACGCATGAATTCGGCACACATTTCCTGAGAGGCTGGCTGGTGCCAGTTACTTTGTCAGAAAACAGAGACACAAAGATGAGTAAGACACAGAAGTATGGTAAGTAGAAATAAATTTATAAACAAATAATATCTACTGTTAGTCTAGTGTATTCTGTATGCTAGTCACTGTACCAAAAGCTTTATACATATCCTTTTTCCTCAAAATAACCTAGCTAGGGAAGTATTTTTGTCCCCGCCCCTGTTTTTTTTTTTGTTTTACATAGGAGAAACTCATGACTCAAAAGAGGTTAGATAATTTGCCAAAGGCCACACAACTAGTGGATCACAGAGTGGAAATTCAACCCAGGTCTTTCTAAATCTGTAGTCTGTGTTCTTGTCCTCAGTGCTACAGAATAAAAGTATTGTAAGAATTACAATAAGAATATTATTGTGCAAAGTCCCAGGGGCTTGGCACAAAGGTTGAACCATTCAGTTCTATTAGAGGATGAAGAATGAAAGATCCAACAAAACCTTGAAGTAATGTTATGATTGTGTCATGTCATTACAGATGAATATACATTCATGAGGTAGACAAAGGGAAAAGAGCACTCTAGAGGGAGGGAGCATGAATAAAGACCTACTCTTTAAATGCTGATGTTTTCACATCTAGTGGGTTCACCTTTTGCTATCTTTTATTTCTCACTTTATGGGCCATCTGTGAACAATCTCATCCACTCCAGAGGCTATAAACACTGGAATAGATATATTAGTCTCAAGCCTATATATCTAATGTGATCTTCTTAAGGATCACCAGAACTATATTGGTAACTCACTGGATGGCTCTATTTGCATATTTAACAAGCACTTTAAATGGAACATGATTTTTTCCTTTCCAGCCAGGGTTTCCTCCTATATATACTTAGATTAACCTGATTTCATAATCTTCTAAGATTTCTTATGTTTCCTCAATATTTAAGACTCTTTGAAAACAAGATCACTGAGAACCATTATTTCCCTCTCTTTTTTGTTTTATTTTTTTAAATGTTCATCTATTTTTGAGAGAGAGAGAGAGAGAGAGAGAGAGACCTAGTGCAAGTGGGGGAGGGGCAGAGAGAGAGGGAGACACAGAATCTGAAGCAAGCTCCCCGCTCCGATGCGGGGCTCAAACTCATGAACTGTGAGATCATGACTGGAGCTGAAGTTGGACACTTAACCAGCTGAGCCACCCAGGTGCCCCTATTTCCCTTTCTTAAATATCTCTTGATTCTGTTTTATCCTCCTACTCTGGCTGCTATAGTCTTAGTTCAGGCATTTATTATTTCATTGAGAATATAGCTTTCTAATGGAAAAGAAGCAATGTGGCATAGATATAGTAAAGTGAAAAGAAGATAGGCTTTGGAGTTGAACAAGTCTTTAGAATATAATCTTCAACTCTTGATAATTAAATAAAGTTTTGGAACTTACTTAACTTACTTGAGTCATGATTTTTCCCTCTATAAAATGAGGAATCGTAATGTCTACTTTTCAGATTTATTGTAAACATTTAATATGATGTGCATAAAGTACCCAGCACCATGCCTGGAATGTAATAGGTATTCAGTAAATGGCAGGTATTTTTTATACTTGGTTGTTGAGTGAAATAAATGCAGTTAAAAGACAAACAAAAGAAGAGTAATATTGACACATGCAGCTGAGAATTTTAAGACATTGTCAATCCAGGGCTGACACAACATCCTTAGAGCTCTCTTTTTCCTTTTACCTATATTTTTCTAATATATTGGCATGTGTTTTACACAGACTCAATGTAATGGCCAGATGGTTGCTGGAAACTCTCAGCTTATATCCTTAGACTATGTTAACTGAAAGGATTCATGGGTTAAACCTCAGGAAAGAACCCAGATTCTCCATGTGACCTGAGTCACATGCTTACCCATGAACCAATCATGTGTCCCAGGAAATGTAGCATTAACACTGACCCAACCTTATGGCTCTGTGGGACATTGTGATTGACAGTCCCACAAAGACTCTACGAGTGGAGAGGAAATTCTCATGAGGGAATGAATGTTTTCAGACAAAAACATGCCCACCATACCTTTCCTCCCCTATCTCCTTGTCTCCAACATCTCTATCCACTGTATCTTCCATGATATAAGTGAATTATTTTTCTAAAATGTAGAGTGTATTATGTGAGTCTCGGAACCTTAAGAACTTGTACCTTTCTTAGAGAACATAGAGCCATCTTCTTTAGAGGGCTTCAAATTGCACACTATCTGACTCCAACCATTCTTCCATTATTTCCCCACTGTGTACCAACAATACCATCCATTTCCTCAACATACACTGAATCTTCCCTCTCTCTTCCTCTTTCCCTCTTGAGCCTTTGCTCAAACTGTTCTTCTTAGAATGACCCTTTTCTCCATGTTGGCCTGGACGTGGCCAATCTATCTTAATAGACTACAATGGAATTCATTCTTTTGATTTACCCAGAACTCCTCTTTCTAAAAGAATCCTCTTCTCTCCCATTACAATTATGTGTTTCTGAAAGCCTTACCAAACACAGTAGTGCCCCAGTTTGGGCTACATGACCCAGGCCAAACATATGATGCTTATGGCCACAATGATTGATCCAAGAATGAACAAGTAACCCAAGCTGGGCCAATTAGAGTCCTTTTGAAAAATTTTAAATTTATTTTTATTTATTTTTATTTTTTTAATTTTTAGAGAGTGAGAGAGCAAGCAGGGGAGAGGGGCAGAGGGAGAGAAGAAGAGAATCTCAAGCAGGCTATATGCTCAGTGTGGAGCCCAATGCAAGGCTCCACCCATGACCCTGGGATCATGACCTGAGATGAAATCAAGAGTCGGATGCTCAACAGACTGAGCCATCCAGGTACCCCTAAAGTGAAGTCCTTCTTAGAACGAAGGTAGGCAAGATAGATTATTTCTTTCTGAGTCATTAGTTTGGAATGATGTGTAGCCCAGAGCTACCAGTGACTGTATCCCCTAAACAAAAAGAAAGCATACATGCAGAAGGCAATGAAGCCAACATGTAAAGAGAATCAGATAAGAGAGGTGGAGAGACTAAAAGTTCCTGTGTTCCAGTCCTTATTTTAATAATGCCAACCCATAATCAATCTCTCTCTCTCTCTCTCTCTCTCCCCCTCCCTCCCTCCCTCCCCCTCCCCCTCCCCCTCCCCCTCTCCCCCTCTCTCCTCAACTGTTTGAGTTGAGGCTCTATTACTCTATTTACTGAAAGAAATACTCTTTCAGGTCCAGCTTGAAAATTTCTTCCTTTGGGCAGTCTGTCTAGACCGAACCATTATAGACCTGTTTTATTATACAATTACGGTCTGCTTTTTAGAAGGTATAATTAGGTATTTACCTATTCCACTATGATCATTCATTCAGTAACATTGGCCCAAGTGCTACCATGTTTCTGGCTGTGCTAGATTGAGAGCTTAACTCCTACCCCACTCAGCACAGGGCCTTGTACACAGCAGAGTTAAAACATGGTTATTAAATTGAATTGCCAAAGGTCATTGAAAGAACGTTTTCTTCCCATTGTGCTTGATAACATGTATTTCTCTTTGCATTCCAAGCTCTGCATTGGTAATAGAATCACAAATAATCTGAAATATTTCACTAAAAATGTAATTTTTGAAAAAATATGTGAACAACTGGAGAACATGAGCTACATTAGAAGCAGAAAAGGTTAAGTTTTCAAATAATGAACTCAAGCCGTTTCTATGTCTCACCTCTAAATAGCAGGTACAAATTGGTTTATTTGCATTTTCTTGGTTAATTACACATTTTGGAACGATCTTTCCATGTGGAAGTCATTGATAACAGGATCTAATTCCAGAGACCAAAGTGCCATTAGTTTCTTTGAATTGAAGCATTTTCAGAGGTTGGAGTCAAAGCCTGGGAATTAGAAATCGTGGGTTTTAATTACATCTTGGTCACAGATTGGTTGTTTTCTTGGAAGCACATAACCTCCAAGAATTCAAGTGCGTGTAAAATGAAGATGAGAATCTTTGCCTCCTTCAACATCAGACTTTTATGTAGTTTAATGAAATATTACCTAAAAATACCTTTGAATTCCTAAGATGGTATGTATTACTTGAACAGAGTGGCTATTTAGCTTCATGAACAAATAGGTAAATTAAGGTCACTGGTCCAGTGGAGAGCAAAGTCTAGTTGTTTGCAAAGGATGTCACAGAAATAGAGAAGGGAAAAAAGTTGGTGTGGATTGAGTGCCTACTATACACCAACTGGGTATTGGGCAAGGCTCTTTATTTATCTTTAATCCTTAGAAAATTTTTGTGAGCTAAGCAGAGAATACATTTTACCCATAATGAATCTGAACCTCAGATATCTTAAGTAAGTAATTTTCTTTAGAGTTACACCAACAACAGCTAGATGATGGTCTGTGTGCTGGTTTTTGTAGAATTGTTATGTAAAAAGGCTGTGCTACTGGTCTGGCAAACTGAGACATTTACTTATAACATTTAATAAAAGCTAGGTACCCATTTTGGGTGTCTTTTCAAAAGTTTTATATATTTTATTCCAATTATTGTCAGCAATAAGGGGAACTTTGTTTTTGCTCTATCAGAGTGACTCATAAATTTAAAAGGCTTACCCTTGAGTTTGTCTCTAGATGGAACTATAGGAATGCTATGGGCAACTATTCTCAAACTCTAGATTAGGCATTAGATTCACTTGTGGAGCATGCTGGAAGCAGACTCTGAAACGTGTGTGTGTGTGTGTGTGCGCGCGCGCGTGCATGCGCCTGTGTGTCTACACTCTCCTCTCTGAAATAGGAAGATAGTGATCCCAGAATGACAAGTTTCCTGTGAGAAGACTAAAGCCAGTCCTGTGGAGATAGATGGGAGTGAGAAAAACTATGAAATCTAGGTTCTCTTTAGGGTAACCTAGAGTCCCTAAACTTACTCTATAGTTGCAGGCATTTCTAACTTGGGTTCAGAATTGGCCTGCTCTTCATATGACCCACTTGGCAGAGACAATACCTGGTCCTGAAAGGTTCTCTTCTTTCATCTTGGAGCAGGTTTGAGTCAAAACAGCTAACAGAGGTGAAGAGACAGCATTCTGGGTGAATATGCGAAGCAGCTGAAGTGAGAATCCTTTGGCAACAAGCCGAAAACCATGCCATTAGGGAGGCTGCACCCCTTTCAACCACCAGATAAGACAGGATAATACCTTCATGTTTCACATGGCCAATTCATAATGTGGCACTTGAAGAGAATCAAGTCTGTCAAGCTTGTGTCTATATTATCTGATTTTCCTCACACTTCCCCTGCCATCCCCCATTGTGTCAGAAGTGCATTACTTGTTGGAGCAGTGAGGCTCAACCAACATGGAGAGTGGGGCTGGGAGGATTATGGTGAAGAGCAGTGAGGCTCATCTAATGTGGGGAGTGGGGAGAGCAGGGAGACATACGACAACACAAGCTCTGCTTTGACTCATGTGACCAAATCCAGTTGAAAAGCCAGTTCAGATTTTGGTGTAACAGCTCTATTGGCAAAAGACAGCAAGAATTTTCCCAAAGCTGTTTCTTTTGAATTCAGATAAAATAGTGTTAGAAGGATGGAAATGCCACTCCCTTAATTTATTTTATTAAAAAGAGGTTTTGTGTGTGTGTGTGTGTGTGTGTGTGTGTGTGCGCGTGCGCACGCATTCATTACTCCCTACATGGAAACACGGAAGGAGTCTCTCTTGAAAATGGCCCTAGTGTGCTAAAGGATAAAGCTATTTCACTGATCTTTTTCTTGTCCATAAGACACAGGAAATTTAACCTGATATTTTTTTCCCATGGAAACTGGCAGTAGTTAAACAATACAGCATGGGTGTCAGATAAGGATTAGGGTGTATGAAGGTCCACATTTTGATTCAA
Source organism: Panthera uncia (assembly GCF_023721935.1). Lineage (NCBI taxonomy): Eukaryota > Metazoa > Chordata > Mammalia > Carnivora > Felidae > Panthera > Panthera uncia. The sequence continues at coordinate 84,359,996 of NC_064810.1, forward strand.
GACTGTATCCATATGCAAAAGCAAACAGTCTGTGGCATAGTCAAAACAATCAGTGTAGGCTGACTATGGATTCTGAATAGTTCATGAAAATGGTCCATTATTAACCAATACAGGAATAGTAATCACATTGGTTATTAAAACTGGCTTTAGAAAACATGAAGGTCATTTAAAATGTTGACAGCTTGATAAGTTTAAATATTTCTGATTACACATGATGCCTTGCTTTTTTAAATCTACATACTAAAGAAAAATTTAAATTCTTCAGGTGGGAATACCACTTAGAAAGTTCATGGTGGGGCACCTGGGTGGCTCAGTCAGTTGAGTGTCTAACTTTGGCTCAGGACATGATCTTGCAGTTTGTGAGTTTGAACCCCACATTGGGCTCGGTGCTGTCAGTGCAGATCCCACTTTGGATTCTTTATCCCCTTCTCTCTGACCCTGCCCTGCTTGTGAGCTCTCTCTCTCTCTCTCAAAAATAAATAAACATTAAAGAAAAAATGCATGGTAACTTTGACTAGAGAACTTCAAATGTACCTTTTTTTCAAATTAAAGGTTTTTTTTTTAATTTTAGAGAGTACAGGTGGGGGATAGGGAGAGAAGGAAGAGAGAGAGGGGGGGGGGGGGGGAGAGAGAATCTTAAGCAGGTTCCACGCTCAGTGCAGAGCCTCAGGGGGGCCTCCATTCCATGCCCCTGGGATCATGATGTGAACTGAAATCAAGACTCGGATGCTCAAATGACTGAGCCACCCAGGGGCCTCTCAAATGTACTTAAAAAAATTAAAAAAAAATTTTTTTAATGTTTATTTATTTTGAGAGAGAGAGAGAAGGAACAAGCAGAGGAGGGGCAGAGAGAGAGAGAGAGAGAGAGAGAGAGAATCCCAAGCAGGCTCCACACTGCCAGTGCAGAGCCCGATGCAGGACTCGAACTCATGAACTATAAGATCATGACCTGAGCCAAACTCAAGAGTTGGACACTTAACTGACTAGCCACCAGGCATCAGATGTACTTTTTAAATGAACATTAAAAAAATAATAAGTGATAATAATAAAAACAGCTTCCATTTACTGTGTAGCAACTATATAGATGATACAGTGGTGTTTAACACATATTATCTCAATAAATTCAAAAGCCCTATATTCTTAGTGGTGTAGTATCCCCATTTTACTGATGAGGAAAATAAAGCCTGGAGAGTTCAAGGTCACACAGCTAAAAAAGGGGTGGATGTAGGGATGGAACCTATAGAAGCCTGATCCCTGGAACCTGGCTCTTAACGATTACTGTATCCTAGAATCACAACCCCCTTCAGCATAGCCCAGGGATGTAACAAGAGGAATTAAATGGCTTGTCATGTTAAGTGGGCTTTCCCAAATTAATAAATTAGAAGTTGTTACTAAATCACATAAAATCTTCATTAAAGTAAATCAAGTAATCTTCCTTGCTTGCTAGCTTGATATCAATAAAGGATGTGGCAATCCCTATCAAAATAACACTGCCTTCTTCACAGAGCTAGAACAAACAATCCTCAAATTTGTATGGAACCAGAAAAGACCCTGAATAGCCAAAGCAATCCTGAAAAAGAAAACCAAAGCTTGAGGCATCACATCCTGGACTTCAAGCTGTAATACAAGTTGTTATCACCAAGAGAGTATGGTACTGGCACAAAAACAGACACTCAGATCAATGCAACAGAATAGAGAACCCAGAAATGGACCCACAAACATATGGCCAACTAATCTTTGACAAAGCAGGAAAGAATATCCAATGGAAAAAAGACAGTCTTTTCAGCAGATGCTGTTGGGAAAACTGGATAGCAATGTGCAGAAGAATGAACCTGGACTACTTTCTTACATCATACACAAAAATAAACTCAAAATGGATGAAAGACCTAAGTGTAAGATAGGAAGTCATCAAAATCCTAGAGGAGAAAACAGGTGACAACCTCTTTGACCTCGGCTGTAGCAGCTTCTTACTTGACATGTCTCCAGAGGCAAGGGAAAAAAAAAAGCAGAAGTGAACTATTGGGACCTCATTAAGATAAAAAGCTTCTGCACAGTGAAGGAAACAATCAGCAAAACTAAAAGTTACCCAATGGAATGGGAGAAGATATTTTCAAATGACATAGCAGATAAAGGGTTAGTATCCAAAATCTATAAAGAACTTCTCAAACTCAACACCCAAAGAACAAATAATCCAGTGAAGAAATGGGCAAAAGACATGAATAGACACTTTTCCAAAGAAGACATCCAGATAGCTAACAGACACATGAGAAGATGCTCAACATCACTCATTATCAGGGAAATACAAATCAAAACCACAATGAGATACCAACTTACCCCTGTCAGAATGGCTAAAATTAACATCTCAGACAACAACAGATGTTGGCAAGGATGCGGAAAAAGAGGAACCCTTTTGCACTGCTGGTGGGAATCCAAACTGGTATAGTCACTCTGGAAAACAGGATGGAGTTTCCTCAAAAAACTAAAAATAGAACTACCCTATGACCCAACAATTGCACTAGTAGGTATTTATCCAAAGGATACAAAAATGCTGATTCAAAGGGACATATGCACCCCAATGTTTATAGCAGTTGTATCAACAGTAGCCAAAGTATGGAAAGAGCCCAAATGTCCATTGACTGATGAATGGATAAAGAAGATGCAGTGTATATATATAATGGAATATTATTCAGCAATCGAAAAGAAGGAAATCTTGCCATTTGCAACAACATGGATGGAACTAGAGTGTGTTAAGCTAAGCGAAATCAGTCAGAGAAAGACAAATATATGATTTCACTCATGTGGGATTTGAGATACAAAATAGATGAACATCAAGGAAGGGAAGCAAAAATAAAAACAGGGAGACAAACCATAAGAGACTTTTAAATACAAAGAACAAACAGGGTTGCTGGTGGGGTGTTGGGTGGGGGGAAGGGCTAAAGGGGTGAGGGGCATTAAGGAGGGCACTTGTTGGGATGAGCACTGGGTGTTATATGTAAGTGATGAATTACTCAATTCTGTTCCTAAAATTATTACACTATATGTTAACTAACTTGGATTTAAATTTTAAATAAAAAAAGAAATAAAAAGGGTGGGCTAGGGAGACTAGATTTCCAGTTAAATTAAAAAGTTTACATGAACAGCCAAGCCTGGTTGTTCATGTAAACTTAAATAATGTAAGCTCCATCCTGCTGTCAAAAAGACTCCAGAGATATTCTATTAGATTTTCTTTAGGTTGCTTTTAAATTAAGAATTGCTATTTAGAAAAGAAACATATCTTCATTGTAAAAATAAGAAAGAAAAATACAAGCATATTTAAGAAAAAAAAAATCATCCATTCATAACTCAGAGACCACCATTTATGTCTGTTCATATTCTTCTAGTCTGTTTTTTGTGCCCATATGCAAATAAAATATTTTTTAAATAAAAAATATTTTTTAAGTAAAATATTTTTAAAATATTGATTTTTTTATTTTTTAAAATAAAAATAGATTTACCATAATATTGTTTTATTTACTGTCTTCTCTTATCCATATATCAATATATGGTTCTGCAGCCACAACCCAGCTTTACATCTTATGAACTGTGAAACTTTGGGAAAATTGCTCAATTTCTAAGTGCCCCATTTGCTTTTCTGTAAAATTTAAGAGATATTAGTACTTTATAGTGTTGTCATAAAGTTTCATTTTTAATATATGAAAAATGCTTAGAGCAGTGCCTGATACATAGTAAGTACCACATAAGTGTTTGGTAAATGAAAAAAAAATAAATATTGGAGGAAAGGATATGCATTTTTAAAGGATTCTGATGCATATTACCAAATTACTTTCCAGAAAGATTCTACCGATGTATAGTTGTTATAGCAGGATGTAAGTGGAGTACCCACTTTCCTGCCCCCATGGCAAAGTGATTAAAAGTATGGGAGGTCAGGCCACCTTATCTCAAATTCTGGTTTATCACCCAGTAGCCACGATATCTTGTGATATCTTGACCATGCTAAGCTTTATTTCCCTTTTCTGTAAAATGGGAATGACAATAAATATATACTTCACTGGAATGCTGTGAGACTAAGACGAGTTTATATAAATAAAGCGCTTGGTATAGTGCCTAGCATAGAGAATGGAATCCATAAATGTGAACTATTAGTCTATGTTTGCAGTCTCTCCATTTTATTTATTTTTATGTATGTATATATGTCTTTAATGTTTGTTTATTTTGAGAGAGAGAGAGTGCAAGCACTCATACATGAGGGAGGAGGGACAGAGAGAGAGAATCCCAAGCAGGCTGTGTGCTGTTAGTGCAGAGCCTAATGCAGGGCTCCATCTCACAAACCGTGAGATCATGACCTCAGCCAAAATTAAGAGTCTGACGCTTAACCAACTGAACCAGCCAGATGCCCTCCATTTTAAAGACAAGAAAAATTAGGACCAGAAAGTATGTCATCCATGGCTGAGACACTAAGGTGATGGGTCAAAATGACACAGGAAATCCAGTGAGAGAAAGGAAATATTTGGTTCTAGGTGATACATTTTTTGTGCATGGCTGATCAACATTGATCCCTTTTAAGACATATTTTCAGGATGCCTTCCTGTGACTGCTCAGCATATATTAGTGACATGGACAGTGAAGGCAGAAAGTATGCTCATTAAACCTGCCAGTGTGAGGGAGGGAGTGAGCGAACTTCATCTTGAAGAACCAAGAAGACATGATTCTACAAGGAAAAGTGATAGATGGCTACTTGAAAAGAAAAATCATTTGCCCAAGTGCCAAGTGGGGAATGAGTGATTATGTTCAAACCAGGCAGCAGAAGTTGCATTAGCCAGTCTATGCAAAACAACAACAACAACAACAACAACAAAGAACCCAAACAAGCAAACAAAAACTTATGATGAATAGAATTCTACAGATTATGTTGACCTAGGAGACTTGAGTAGATAAACTGAGAATGGGGTGGTATTCTTCTGTTTTTGGACACCACTGGTCAGCTTTCTATAAGTAACAAGGTGCATTGGGTTCCCTAATTAGCATCTTGCAGAATATAGGATGTCATCAGAGACCTACAATACATATGTCTGGAAAGAGAAAAGGACCTAGCATTCTTCATTCTGGGGAATTTAAGTCAGACAATTTTGTTATTGTTTCAAGTATAGACAAGACTCTCTTAGAAGGAAAAGTGTACAGTTGTTTACTTCTACTGAGAATAGAACTATAGGAAGTGGATTTCAAACTGCAGCATGAAAGATTTAAGTTGGAATGATTGAAAAAATATTAGTAATATGAACCATAAAACATTGCAAATGATTACCAACATAAGCTATGTAATCTCTTCAGAATTATTTAAAATAGGACTTTTTTTTTTTTGTATTGGCTTTAAATTATTTTAGTAGGTATTAACTAAAGGCAGGAGAATAGCCTGGGTAGACTCTCAAGGTTCCTTTCTATGATTTGATGATAAAAAAGACTTGATCCTATAAAGATTGCTCTGGCTTCTTTTCTATTGCAGCTACCCAAGGAACAGCTGTTGCCTTGACAACAAGAGACAGTCTTAGGTTCCTCATATGCTAATAGGAAAACGGCCAATTTTCTTGTTCATAAAAGAAAACTGTTGGTTAATGTGTGCATCTCTTTCTCTGTCTCTTTTTCTCCTACCATTACTAACCACCTCTACGTGAACCTCAGTGAGAGGTAGAGTTAAAAGAAAGAGGGTAGAATAGTTTGTATTTTCAGAAATCCTCACTGAAACTTAAGAAACTCATTCACAAAGGAGTTTGGAGTATGATAATGACATGGGAATAACAAGAAATCAGCATTCAGTGTGCAGAGAAGAAAAACAATGGAGAGCATAAAATTCTAAGTCTACAGTAGAGTATAGGCAGACACTCTGAACAGATTGCAAGAGGAAAGATTCAGTATACCTTCACAGATGTCTCAACACCGACGACATCTGCCAGGCAGTTTCAACCACTTCCAACTGTCTAGGTGCATGTATATGCAGACATCATCAACTTTTGACCAAACTGAGTAGATTGTATGTGAATATTATAGAACATAGCAGAAGAAAAGCAATTACTTCCAAACACAATTCACTCAAGTAATAGGCAACAATTAGTTCTCCCAGGGAAAAAAGCATGTAATAATCCCTGCTTTCTCCTTTGCTATGTGAAAGATAGCCAAATGCAGGCTAAGAAACACATTGACAGCTGATAAAAAGTACTTTGAGTAAACTTACTCACATATTATGTGGACAGCTGTAGCTCATTGAATAAAAGCAGGCCACCTCTCTGCAGTGTCTTTTAATGCTTTATGAAAAAGCCAAGTTTCTTAGCCCTGTGGAGTGGTGCTTTTTCCATATAGCAGTATGGAAGGTGCAGGCTGCGGCCCCATACCAGCCTTGTTTTTATACTGGTTTCACATGGATGGTGTGTACGACATCATGACAAACACACGTTTCCTTGTATCTTTACCCTACATTTTTTTACATAGTAGTTATATGGTGGGTATGTTTTCGTTTACTGTTTTCACCACTCCTCATTACTTCCCAAGGATTTTGGTGGGGGGGGGGGGTATTGTTAAAAAGTGTTTTTCTTCTGATCATAAAATAATTCATGCTCATTATAAAGGTATAAAAAAAGTTTACAAAAAAACAAAGAGGGAAATGAAAGAATCTTTGTTTTATTTTGAAAAGCAATGCTAAATGCAAAGGAGCCCGTTACCAGTCCATTACTAGTATTTGTTTTACTAATTGCTAGGACAGCATAAGAAACAGATTATATACTTCCTTTCTCTGCCTTTCCATGTCTACCATGGGCCCTGGATAATAAGAACACTGATGATATACACAAACCTGCAGGAACCTATGGGTGTTACTACATGCTCTAATGACTTAAAGAGGGGGATTGTCAACCACATGGGAGAATATATAAGGTTTAGAAAGCTAGGTGAAAACACATTTACAGTTTGACAGTATAATTTTAAGGAGGTTTTGAAAACTTTGCTATTTGTGGGACAGTATTGCTGACAGATTTTGGAACTAGCTTTTCTCATCCAAAGCCCACTGGTCCCTGATATTTCCAACAGGATGAGAAGACCACTCTCTTGGTTAGTCCTACCTCCAAAAAGTCTCAAAATCTTACCGTCTGCCTCTTTTATTTCAGATCGTCATTACTGATCTCTTTTCCATTTGTGTCTCCCAATCACAATTATTTGATGTATCCCTATTATCTACAAGAAAATATTTTTGTGACCTGGTAACTTTCAACTTTCCCAGCCTCATCTCATATTGCCCTCCTAGGCAAATGCTGTGCCACAAAAGTCACCCCATTCCCCATTCAGCAGTGTTGAACTACTTGTAATTTCTCACTTCCCTTTATCTCCCAGTTTCAAGATTCTCCACAACTTTCTCCCTCAACTTTTCACCAGAAACCTTTGTATCTCATCTTTGAAGTTTCAGGTAAGACCCTATTCAATAGGTGACTCATCTGTCCCTGAAGCCCTCCCACCTGGAGACAGACATGCTTTCCTGATGATTCCTGATAGCTTTTCCGAACTGTGTGCACCCTGTCTGCTTTAGTTAATTTAATAAAAGTTCTGGAAGGCAGCATCCTAGTCTGTTCCATTCACTGATACATGTCCCTATCACTTACTACAGGGAGCATGTCACACATTAGATGCTCAATGACTATACAATGAATCAATGAATGAATGTCTACTGTGTGCTTAATGCTTGGAAGCCAGGGTTAAATGAGCTACACACTCTCTGACTTACGTTGCTTGTAGTGTAATAGGGGAGGTGGAGAAGTAGAAAGTGTAAGTGCCATGACAGTGAAAATATGATGCTGGGGAAGCACATTTACATCAGGGAAGGTTGACATTAGCTGGGCAAATATGGGAAGAGTGGACCTTATAAGCCATGTTAAGGAGGCCACTGAGAGCCAAAGAGAGGTTTTTGATTGGGAAGGATAATATACTGAGATTTGAGGTTTAGAAAGATCTTTTTTGCTGAGGTGTGGAAATGGTATCAGAGAGGTCGATTATGAAGGCAGTTACCAATTAGGAGGCAGCTTCTCTGCTTAATGGTTAAACTCTTTGAGGGAAAGAATAACCTCATTTTCAATTTTGTAACTTAAGGGCTAGGTCAGTTGTTTTTTTTTTTAATTAAAAATTTTTAAGTTTATTTAAAAAAAAGAGGCAAAGAGAGAGGGAGGAGAGAATCCCAAGCAGTCTCTACACTGTCAGCATGGAGCCTGATACAGGGCTTGAACTCATGAACCATGAGATCATGACCTGAGCTGAAACGAAGAGTCAGACACTCAGGTGACTAAGCCACCCAGGCACCCTGGGCTTGGTCAATGTTTTAACAAATGTGATGTTTATTTTATGAATGAAGAACTGCTTTTATGTCCATTATCATATCTCAGAAAGACAAAAACAAGCCACTTCCTTTAAGAAGTTGTGTCGCTGTGGCTCATCGAGTCATTGGGTCAATGTTACTGCTTCCAGGTAAGCTAGTTACAAAGGAGATTTAGTGGCACCCAACCCTGAACTTGCTCTCAATAGACATATAAGTTGATTTATCTTATCTCATCTATATTATAACCAACCATATGAATTGTATTTTTTGGTTGTTTTTTTTTTTTTTTTTTGTCTTTTTCATCAAGATGCCATTCCTGGATTAAGACCATGGCTTTTTCATGTTGTGTAGCCTACTTAGGAATAACTGATTCAGTTTTGCCTCCTTGAGTTTGTTCAAGGACTGGTCAAAGCATTAATGAAAATATGAATAAAGGAAAGCATAAATGACAAAATAGTCAACTAAAAGGTTCCTACTGATTCCCTTATATTTGTATTAAAATCTAGTCCTTAAAGTGATCTAATTCACTGAATAAAACCATTTTATTAAGCCTTTGGTCAGCAGATTATTAATACCTATATTATGTATAGAACTCATCTAAAATTAGTGACTACAGCTCTCCTTTTTCTTTGGATACAATGAAAAGAGTAAAAAAATTTAAATAATGCAAAAGGACATTATGAAATCGTATCACCGTTAACTGAATCAAAATTTAATACAATAAATTAATACAGTAATGAAAATGTTCTAATTTTTATATTAGTAGTTGATGTCCCCTTATCCTTGATTTACAATAAAATGATTTCAAAGCATTTTGAATTTGTTAGGTAATAGCATTACAATCTGCATAGTAAAAGGAGACAAAAAATATATAACTTCTGATTCAGATTATATGTCAGTTTAGTTGTGTTTATAATATGTCATTAACATAAATTAACCATTTGCAGGTTGCAGGTTGCTGGCAGGTGTTTATAATATGTAATTAACATAAATTAACCATTTGCAGGTTGCTGGGTGATACAGATTATTTGTGCTGATACCTAGAGTCTCTACTTTTATAAAGCTTTCAGGTTTTGATGATTCACAAAGAAACAATTTGTATGGTCAAGCTTAATTGCTGATTTAACAATAAATTTTATCTTTATAAAAATTTATATACCTATGTTTTTTGCCATATGTTATCTTCTTACATGGTAAATTTACATATTGATCTACCCATTACAATCCTAAATTTAAACTTTCATTGTTACCTATTATCATTGTTATGGCTGCTTCATAATAATACCAAGTAGTAATATTGAGAAGAATAAGAAGGATTCTGACTTCGCATCTGGATGTTTTAAATGGACTGACATAGAATTCTGTGTGACACTAAAGATTTTGTCATTTTAGAGTGAAAATGAGCTGAAGAAAAAAAAAAAACTTAATAGATTGTTCGGTTGGTATTTGGTCCACAATTATTTCTGGGGGGTTTTCTCCTTAAGTACATCTTTAATGCTACACCCAGAGATTTGGCTCAGGTGTCAGGAATAATAAGCTTTATTATAATAGTAAACCTTGGTGAGAGTTCTGGCTAAAAAAGAGAGAAAAGATAAAAATGAAAAAAAAGGGCATTTCTGGTACTTTACATATACAGACATGTAGCACCATCTACTGGATTAGAGTAAATGAATAAAATCTGTAAAATATGTATTTCCACTAGCAAAAGTATGAAGCCATGAATGTCAAAGCTTCGTATAGTATTGGTTTAGCCAATTCTTTGGTTGTTAAGTGGTTTTTTGGATAGGTGAGAATATTTGATATAAAGGACCTTCTTTTTCCCTTTGTCCTTGCAGCTAAGAAATAGTCACAGACAATTGTTAGCTGTTAAAGTTACCCATCTACAGCAATTGATTTTACACATGTACATTTGTGTGTGTATGAACACGTGTGCGTGCACACACACATACCCTACTGTACCCGACTCGATTATGTAATACTTTTTTACAAAGCAGTGGTTACCATGGGCAAAATAACTTTTGTGGACATGTATTTCATAGAAAAGGATATTAGCCTGTAAGTAGAGAGGTTTTTCTTCTACTGTTTCTCTGTAGTAGAAAGTGTCTTAAGTATAGTTATGGCCTCCTGTTACCAGGAGAAATAAATCCTTGGGAATAATCCATTCATTAATTCAGCAAGCATTAAGTAATTACTGTGTTTCAGAAACAATGATAAAAAGATTGAAAAAAAGAACAGTGATTTCAAAAATACTGCATAAGACTGGGCTGTGAGGTGAATGTTCCTTTGTAAAGACTTACATCCATCTTCTTCATTAACAGGGTGCATCAGAGCAGTCAAATATCTGAGACAGCCTTATGAAATGTACAGGTTTGCAAGATGTTATAGATAATGGTCAATATATTCACCACTACAAATGTGTTTTACACAAGTACGGAGGTTGAGGAATAGGACAGTTATAAGACTCCTCTGACATTCTTCCCATAAGACTGTTAGGTCCTTATCCAAGTCATTATCTATTTCATAATATTGATTATTCCTCTGGAGGGAGTGACTACTTCAGCAGCAGAAGCATAAAAACATTGCATGGTGAAGTACATGTTATAGCCACTAGCGATCTTGGAAGTTTCTTCTGAGTGTGTGTAAATACTCTGAATCTGAATCATATGCAACTATATTAAGAATGAATTGCATAAAGGAAAATCTGAGAAAATGGAGACATTCACCATTTTCCTGGGTAGGAAGACAATAAAATAAAAGTTTCAGTTTTTCTGAAATTATTATGTATATTCAAAGAAATTTCAGTGAAATTCCTAGGGTCCTTCTCTTTTTTTGGCGGGGGATGAGGAACTTAACAATTTGATTTCAAAGAAGTATTTGAGAATAGACAAAAATAGTTGTGATGGTGGTGTTGGATGGTGTGTTTGACTCTAGCATATTAAGAAGCTGTGTCACCCAAAACAGTGTGGTACTTTTACAGAGATAAATACATCAATGAAATGCCACATACCCAGAAACATACCTTTGTATATATAAGAATTCAGTATATAAAAAGGACGCGTTCAAACCAAAAAGCAAGATAGACTATTTAACAAATGGTGCTGGGAAAATTACTATTTGTTTTGAAAAAGAGCTATGAATCTTTTCCTCTCACCACAAACATCAATTTTATGTGCATTAAAATTTTAACACATAATTATAAAAGTACTAGAAAAACTATTGGAGGTCATTTTTATAGTGTTCTGGAAAGGGCTTTCTTTAAGTGTGGTACAAAACAAAAGTTATTGAAGAAGACCAACAGATTTAATTACATAAAAATTTAAAATGCCTCTTTTAATTCATGTTTATTCTTTTGGCAAATTTTTATTGAGCACTACTTGTACAGGTATTGTTCTAGTTTCCAAATATAGGGTGAACACAGTGCATATGGTCCCTACTGTCGTGCATATTATAGTCTAATGGCAAAGATAAAAAAATATGCAAACAAGCAAATAAAAACATTAACTACCAATTGTGGTGAGTTGTCAAGTAAAATTACTAAATGAAAAATTTGCTTTAAGAGGAAATAACAGGAGGGGTGCCTGGGTGGCTCATTTGGTTAAGTGTCCAACTCTTGACTTCAACTCAGGTCATGATCTCGTGATTTGTGAAGTCGAGCCCTGCATTGGGCTCTGTGCTGACAGTGAGGAGCCTGCTTGGAATTCTCTCTCTCTCTCTCTCTCTCTCTCTCTCTCTCCCTCTCCCTCTCCCTCTCCTTCTCCCTCTCCCTCTCTCTCTCCCTCTCTCTCTCCCTCTCTCTCTCCCTCCCTCTCTCCCTCTCTCTCTGTCCCTCCCCTGCTGGAGCACATGTTCTCTCTCTCAAAATAAATAAGCTAGGGGCGCCTGGGTGGCTTAGTCGGTTGAGCAGCCAACTTCGGCTCAGGTCATGATCTCGCGGCCCGTGAGTTTGAGCCCCTTGTTGGGCTCTGTGCTGACAGCTCAGAGCCTGAAGCCTGTTTCAAATTCTGTGTCTCCCTCTCTTTGACCCTCCCCCATTCATGCTCTGTCTCCCTCTGTCTCAAAAATAAATAAACGTTAAAAAATAAATAAATAAATAAATAAGCTAAAAAAATGCAGAAATACCAGATATAAGGAGCAGTCATCATTCTTAATTCTAAGATAGAGTGTCCTAGGAAGAAGACCCTGTCAGGGCTCACTGAATGGCAAAAACTCCTTGTGCTGCTGGTTGAACTTGCTGGGGAGTGAATGGAGAGATGTCTCATTAGAGGCACTCTGCTGAAAAACTGCCCAAGCTGGGGTGGGGGTAGGTGCTAGGGGAAGCTGCTATGCACTGCAGGAGCTGGGAGCTGGAGAAGCCACCGGCACTGCAGGAGCCTGATGCTACAGATACTGCTTGTGCCAGGCAGGAACCAGATGCTGGAGAAGCTGTGCGTGCCTCAGGAGCCTGCCATGTGAGAACACTGGAACCAGGAAGAAAAAACACATTTTCCCTCCCGTGGGGTCTCTTCTGTGCCCTCTGTTGATAAAGCTTGATTTTGTACCAATGGTCAAAGGAGAAATATTTGAAGAGCCCATATCTGTCTTCACAGAGCAGACAAAATGGGTAAATTTGGAGCTGAAAGGCAACACATTGCAAAATGGCACAACATAGTACTTTTCCATTTATTTGAAGTTTTAAAAGAGAAGAAACTAATTTATGATAGAGAAAACATTGGAATAGTAGTTGCCTCTGGGGGTTGGGGGAGGTGAAATCCAGGATTGACTGGAAAGAGGCAAGTGGGAAATTTTACAGTAGTGGTAAGTTCTACATCTTAAGAGTTTAGGTTAACTGGATGTATGCATATGTCAAAACACAAGATTTGTGTATTTCCTTGTATATAAATGTTACCTACATAGGAAAGAATATAAACAAAAGTAAACATAGTGTGATGAAGCATTTAGGGGGAGAGTATATTTATTCTTGCAATTTACTTTGAAATGCATCAACACAGACTGATGAATGAATAGATTGATAGACAAGTGTAGTAAAAAGTTAATGGTAGGATCTAGGAAACATCTAGATCAAGGAGATATTGATGCTCACTGTAAAATTATTTTGACTTTTCTGTATGTGGGAAACATTTCAAAATGAGCTGTTGGAAATAAAAGATTACCTTAACTGTTGAGGGAGAATGAATTTTAGGGGAACAAGAGTGGAAGTGGGGAGATGGATTGGAGTGGTGGAGGTGGCGATGGAGAGAAGTAGAATCAATATAGGCCTGCGGGTGGAAGTGATATGTCCTAGTGATGTATTGGAGGTGGGAGGTGAGGAAGAGGATGGAAATTGGTATTGACAGGTGGGATCTGATTTTGTACAACTGGGTATATGGTTTTGGTTCTACTGTGCTAGGGAAGACTGAAAAAGAGGCTTGGAATATGTGTGGGATGAAATCAAGAATTCTGTCTTGGACCTGTGTATTAGATTTGAGACATCTCATCTAGGAGACATCTCAATGGAACTGTTAGGAAGGCAGTTGGATATACGTTTGGAGTGTAGAAGAAAGATCTGTGACAGAGAAATGCTAATGGAAGTCGTTAAAGAAACCTGTGGTATTTATTATTTAAAAAACTTTTTTTAATGTTTATTTTTTGAGAGAGAGACAGAGTGTGAATGGAGGAGGGGCAGAGAGAGAGGGAGAGACAGAATCCAAAGCAGGCTCCAGGCTCCAAGCTGTCAGCATAGAGCCTGATGCGGGGCTTGAACCCACGAACTACAAGATCATGACCTGAGCCAAAGTCATATGCTTAACCGACTGAGTCACCCAGGCACCCCAGAAATCATGGTATTTAAAGTCATGAAAATGGATATGATCACCAAGGAAGCAAGTGTAAGAAGAGAAGAGTAGAGAGGCAAGCTTTGCATCTTGGGGAAAGCAACATTAAGAAGCTAATCAGGACAAGATAAAGGAGTAAATGAGATTGAGAGGTTAATGGGAAACTGACAGTCCTAAAAGTGGAGAGAAGAACTAGGGAAGGAAAAGCTGAGCTGAATGCAGCCCACAGATCTGGCAAGTTGATGATAAACTTACCTGTTGGAATATGAAGCATACTATTGGTGACAATAGCAGTTTCTGAGGTGTTTATGGCAAAATATACCAAAACTAAAGTTTTAAAAACCCCAAAAACAGATTGGGAGAAAAATATTGTTCATACAAACATGTCAGATACAAACATACACAGAGAATACTGTCCATATAATAGAAAGCACTGCAAAAAGAAGAGACAACCTAATGGAGTAAATGGGCAAAGGAAATGATACATTTTATTTATTTTTATTTTTAAAAATTCCAGTATAATCAATGTACAGTGTTATATTAGTTTCAGGTATATAATATAGTAATTCAATTCTGGACATTACTCAGTGTTCATCCTAAGTGTACTCTTAATCCTCTTGACTTGTTTCACCTACCCCCCACCCACCTCCCCTCTGGTAGCCATCTGTTTGTTCTCTGTAGTTAAGAGTCTTTTTGTTTGTCTTTTTTTATTTGTTCGTTTGTTTTGTTTCTTAAATTCCACATATGAGTGAAATCATACGCTATTTGTCTTAGGATCTGATAAATTCTTAGCAGAATAAATGTGATGCTCAGTCTCATAATTATAAAATTGTCAATAAACAATGAGATACCACATTTTTCTCTTTAGGTTGTAAAATATTACTTTATAACATACAGAGTATGCAAGAACACTGCCATATTCTGTTGGTATGTAAAATCTTTTTTTTTAATGTTTATTTTTGAGACAGAAAGAGACACAGCATGAGCAGGGAAGGGGCAGAGAGAGAGGGACACACAGAATCTGAAGCAGGCTCCAGTCTCTGAGCTGCCAGCACAGAGTCTGACGCAGGGCTCAAACTCATCAACTGCAAGATCATGACCTGAGCTGAAGTCAGATGCTCAACCAGCTGAGCCACCCAGGGACCCCGGTATGTAAAACCTTTTTGAAAGATAATTTAATAGTATCTATCAAAATAAAATTGCTTATACATGTTTTTCATTAATTTTACTTCTAAGAATATGCCGTACACTAATGCACACACATAGGTGTGCAAGGTTATATCTTATTCGCCGAATTGAAGACACCACTGATTGAAATATGCATCCCAATTTTAGATATACTAAAATATGAAAATAAGTATACCCCAGACTTGATGAAATACAGTGTTAAAAGATGTTCATTGTAGCATTGTTTAAAAAGTTAAAATTGATGGATAATAATTGAATTTTAAGCTGCTGTTAAAAGACTAAGGATCTAATGTACTGATACAGAAATATAGCCACTATTGTTAAGTGATAAAATGAATCTGCAAAAGAATATTTATAATATGATTCTGTTTCTATAGGAAAAACTAATATATCTATAGATTTATTTTTTTTTAATTTTTTTAATGTTTATTTATTTTTGACAGAGAGAGAGAGAGAGAGAGAGATAAAGCATGTGTGGGGGAGGGGCAGAGAGAGAGGGAGACAGAATCTGAAACAGGCTCCAGGCTCTGAGCTGTCAGCACAGAACCCGACGCAGGGCTCGAGCTCACGGGGACAGTGATATCATGACCTGAGCTGAAGTTGGACGCTCAACTGACTGAGCCACCCAGGAGCCCCTATGGCTTTATTTTTAAAAATGCCGGTAGGACACATGCCAAACAGTGGCAACCTCTTGGGAATGAGGTTGTCATGGAGGTGAAGGATATCTTTTCCTTTATACACCTATCTTCCTTCCTTCTCTTTCTTTCTTTCTCTTTCTTTTCTCCTCCTCCTTCTCCTCCTCCTCCTCCTTCTTCTTTCCTTCCTCCTTTTCCTCTTCTTTCTTTCTTTCTTTCTCTTTCTTTCTTTCTTGCTTTCTTTCTTTCTTTCTTTCTTTCTTTCTTTTCATCACATTATTTTTGCAAAACCAAAATCTCTTCATATTTTAGCCTGAACAGTGTGATCTGGATGAAGTTATCTGCTTGGGAATGAAGCAGTAAAGGGATAGCATCCACCTTAGCATTTTGTGATTAAATTGAGTATTTCATGGTCAGCAACAAGGCTTGAAAAACTTTGGGTTTTGTTTCCAACTCTAGATTTTAATAAGTTCAATAGAGTTATAATCTAGAAGTTGTAGAATTATAAAAGTGGGAACTAGATGATATGGAATGCCATGGTGATGAGGTGGAGAAGCATGACTATCATTTTAAGGCAGAAATGTAGAATTAGGAGGAGGCATGGACATTTTGCACAAAATTCAACACTGTATAATTGTCATCCTGAAATTCAAGAGATATAATCCCTAAGATACAGGAAATGTGGCTCTTTGCATGAATTTGGCTGCCAGACTTCTTATGTCCTTGGCCCTACAGGAGTACACAGCAAAGACAGCTGCAAGCATGCATTTTGGCAGCTCCTGCTAACACTGAGAGGGGTGGATCAACAGATTGGCACAGGCTGAGGCAGCTGCCTCAGTATTCATATTAGTAATGGGGATGAGAAATTAGAAAGGAATGTTTGAGACACATGGGCAGTAGCAACACTAATAATTTTAGGAAGCACACTGCCATAACAAATCTCAAGTATAAATAATGATGTGCCATCTTAATATATGCTGGATGCTAACATTTTCATTAGTAGGAATGAGTAAATTGTTATAAAATAGAAGATCATCTTTTATAAGATTATTTAGACTCTATAATTTCGTTATTCCAAATAGGTTGAAATTTCCTCTACAAGCTTTCTCCTCCATCACGTTGGGAATTTAGGCATTGCAGAAGTGAGGAATAAAATGCCGTGGTAATTCTACCATCTATTGAAGATATTTCTAAGAATGTTGTATATGTGAATAAGTACAACGTTTTCTACAGTGAATGATGTTTCACCACACTGTGCTGCATTTTATATGGTCTATAAAGACACGCATATGAAAATTATTTCTAAAAATTGTAGTTGTATATATAGATAAATATAGTATTATTTCAGTAAAGGGGTTTGTTCATTAAACTTTGACTCATGAAATATACTATGCATAGTCAAATGTATAAAAGCCATTTCTAAGAATAATAGAATTCTGCTGCATCTGAGTAGTCATTCAGTGAAATAATGTATGCTGCATTCAATATATCTGTAAAATATGCCACATGTATAAAATGTTTCTAGTGGTAGAATTTAAAAATATAAATTGTTTTTAAGAACACAAAAAGCTAAATCTAGTCTTTGAGACTAGAGAAATATTCCATATAATTCAATATATGGAAAACCATGTAAACACAAAGAGACAAAGCTACTACAAGATTTCAAAACCAATAATAATAACAAACCAACAGTAAAAAGACATTTTCAGGACAATTGAAGAAATATAAATATGAAACAGTTATTAGATGATATTCAAGAATTTTGATGTTATTAATTTTGACGGATGTGATAATAATACTGTGTTTGTGTTAGAAAACATTGAATGTTAAACATTAGTGATGCATGCTCAGGTAGTTGGGGTAAAATATGATGTCTGATTAGTTTTAAAAAGCTTTAGCAAAATAATATAGATGAAGTGAATGTAGCAAAATATAAATGTTAAATCAAGATAATGAGTATGTGGGTGGGTATGTGCGCGCTCTCTCTCCCTCTCTCTCTCTCTCTCTATCTCTCTATATACACACACATACATATACATATATATATATATATATATTTAAACTTTTTATAATAAAAAGCGTAACAAGATAATGGTAAAATAAAATTCAAAAGGGCAAAAAAGGCTACAGATAGTTGCTTATTCGATAAGCAAAGTTAATTTATGTTCATGATGCCGTAATAGAGGGTATTTCAGCCAAGAACAACTCTCATTGCAGACAGCATAGTTTGTAGTAGGAGATCTGTATCCTCATTTAGGTCCTGCTGACTTTAATCGCTTCACCTCAGGGAGCCTCAGTTTATTTGTTTGGAAAATAAAAGGATTAGATTAGTTGATAGTTTTATCCTTTCCAGTTCTGAGATGCTAACCAACAGAGGCGGTAAACTCAAATACCTACCAGTGCTGAGCGGGTAATTCAAATTACTGAATAGGTGTAGTGCTTGCCACTCTAACTGGGACTCCTCTTCAGCCGAATGCCTTCATGATAATGTGGACTCAGTGTTGCCTAGCTTTTTTGGAGATTAGGAAGAAATACAAATTTTTATGTGAAATTGAAGATTTGTGTATGTTAATAGAAAACGTACAGCGAAAAGTGTAGAAGCGGTGAGGCGGGGTTGGGGGTACTACCAAACCCTGCTGCAGTCCATGTCCGCGGTCAGCTAAGACGCTGCGAAGGGCAGATGAACACTGGGAGGAAGACCAGGAGATTAAAACAAAAGATGGAAACACACATCAGTGATTCTAGGGAGTGAATTCTGCTTCAAAATATCAGTCTACCTCAGCCGACGAGATTTCATCTACGGATGAAACTCAAACACCACTTGAAAAGAAAAGTCTGTTTTTGATAGCTCTCATCTTCTGCGTGCGCTCCAGCAGTTGCGGGGCTCAATGCCATTACCTCTCTCAGTGTCCCCCGGAGACCGCAGGCGCCACAGACTTTACACTCTCTGGGAGCGCCCCGGGGGACGATCCCGAGCTGCAACTTCAGGGATAGTTATGCTGGGGCCGCCAACCCCAGCGAACCTGTGGAGTAATTGCTTCGCTTCCTCGAAGTTTAAAAGAAAAGCTGCTCCGGACCGAGGCTAGAGTTCTCAACCGGAAGTTTTGCCTCCCTGCTTGAGCACTTCCTGTTTGGTAACTAAGGACGCGGGGCGGTTGCTGGGGTTATCGTGGTAATTACTGGGGAGATTTGCGGGTGTAGGGAGTTGCCTCGTGTGCTGCTCCCGGGCCATACGAGAAGGTGGATCTTTCCTCCCCACCCTGTCAGAGGTTCTCTATCCTTTTGCCATCATGAGTAATGAATTCTTGGCGGAGCTGCATTGGGACGATGGGTTCGCCATCCCGGTGGCAAACGAGGAGAACAGGATCCTGGAAGATCAGGTAAGTGTCAGGTGAAGAAGGCCGGGAAAGAGGGGATAGTTTCTTGGTTGGCAGGAATACCCCAACCCTTTTATTCTTCCCTTTTCCGTCCCCAATTTTATCTCTTTCTGTCTAATGCTCACCGCACCATCTCCTTCCTCCCTAACCTGTTTGCCCATTACGGTACTTGCAAAGCATTACAAAATGTATATTGAAAGGATGATTGATATTCGCGACTATAAAGTCTGAATCGTTACTCTCTCTCCTCCCACTCCATTTCGCCTCAGGGGCAGGAGAGGAAAGTCTGGTTCCTGCGTCCGCTTTTCCCTTCCTCAGAATTAAGCGCGGCTTGCAAAGGGACTCTGAGGTTTTCTTAGCAACAGTTGTTTGCGGATGTTTATAAGCAAATCACGCTCTGGTTGACATTACTTTTTGAGTTTCTGCCTAAGACATTTAAAGTTGAAAGGGACTTGAAGAAATATTTTCAAGAGAGACGTTCTAGTAAGAATGTAAAATGTGCAGTTTACAGCTTTTCAAAGTGAGGATGTTGTCACAGAGTGATATAAAAATATTTTACGTTGTAAGGAATATTTTACACCGGCTTCCAACGAATGAGTGCATAGTAGTTGTTAAAAATAAAATTGCATCTGGCTCAGAAAACTTTTAAAAACCTTTAGCAGTTAGTCTAAAGTTCTGTCACATGGCAGTGTGTTGTGTAGAGGAGGATCCAGAAACAGATGATGTTTACATTACTTTGCAGAATGGAAGAGAAGGTTTTCTTCCCTTGGAAAAGAAAATGAAAATCCATCACTGTTTTTTGAAGTTTTTTTTTTTTTTCAAAATATTCTGACCTGTTTACTAATGTCTAAATTAGCTGCAGTTTTTTGTTGCTTTGTTTTAATGAAGGGCAACATTAGGGAATATAAGAAATTTGGCACTAAAAAAAAAATAAGCAGAAATTTGGCACTGAGTACTGAGGAATAATAATATTAACAAGTTTCCAGCCCTGGGTTCAGATCTTACTTACCAGTAGTGAGCCTGTTTCTTCTTATATAAACTGGAAATAAATAATCATTTCACAGGGTTGTTTACAGCTCTAAGGATATTAATGTGGGTTAAAGTTCCAATCAAATATTAGTTTTTTTATTATTGCCATAATATTTGTCTCATATGATTTTATATACATATTAATTATATTAGCTATTTAAAAAATATTACGGAGCAATAAAAAGAAGAGTGAGGGCCAGAATCACTTTACCTGAATAAACAGTGGCATTAAAAAGTCAACTCTAATAAGTTTAAGATATTCAAACAGAAGGGTAAAAAATAAAAAATACCCACTGTTGACTCTAGAAGTGACTATCATGGCATTAAACAAATATTCCAGACATCATAGTCTACAGTTATATAGATAGAAAAGACAGACAGAAGTATCATTGTTTTTTAAAATTTAAATCCAAGTTAGTTAACATATAGTGTAACAATGATTTCAGGAATAGAATTTAGTGATTCATCACTTACATATAACACCCAGTGCTCATCCCAACAAGCGCCCTCCTAAATGCCCCTCACCCATTTAGTCCTTCCCCCCCCACCCAACACCCCTCCAGCAACCCTCAGTTTGTCAGTTCTATGTATTTAAGAGTCTCTTATGGCTTGTCTCCCTCTCTGTTTTTATATTATTTTTGCTTCCCTTCCCCTATATTCATCTGTTTTGTATCTTAAATTCCACATATGAGTGAAATCATATGATATTTATCTTTCTCTGACTGACTTCCTGTAATGTAATACACTCTAGTTCCATCCACATTGTTGCAAATGGCAAGATTTCGCTCTTTTGGATCACCGAGTAATATTCCTGTGTGTGTGTGTGTGTGTGTGTGTGTGTGTGTGTGTGTGTGTGTGTACCCACCACATCTTCTTTATCCGTTCATCAGTTGATGGACATTTGGGCTCTCTCCACACTCTGGGTATTGTTGATAGCGCTGCTATAAACATTGGGGTGCATGTGCCCTTTCAAAACAGTACACCTGTATCCCTTGGATAAATAGTAGTGTAATTGCTGGGTCGTAAGGTAGTTCTATTTTTAGTTTTCTGAGGAACCTCCATCCTGTTTTCCAGAGAGGCTGCACAGTTTGCATTCCCACCAGCAGTGCAAAAGGGTTCCTCTTTCTCTACATCCTTGCTAACATCTGTTGCTGCCCAAGTTGTTAATTTTAGCCATTCTGACAGGGGTAAGGTGATATCTCATTGTGGTTTTGATTTGTATTTCCCTGATGATGAGTGATGTTGAGCATCTTCTCGTGTCTGTTAGCCATCTGGATGTCCTCTTTGGAAAAATATCTATTCATGTATTTTGCCCATTTCTTCACTGGATTATTTGGTTTTTGGGTGTTAATTTTGTTAAATTCCTTACAGATTTTGGATACTAACCCTTTATCTGCTATGTCATTTGCAAATATCTTCTCCCATCCGTCAGTTGCCTTTTAGTTTTGCTGATTGTTTCCTTTGCCATGCAAAACCTTTTTATTTTAATGAGGTCCCAATAATTCATTTTTACTTTTGTTTCCCTTGCCTCTGAAGACATGTCAAGTCTCCAGAAGTTGCTGTGGCTGAGGTCAAACAATCAGGTTGTTGCCTGATTTCTCCTCTAGGATTTTGATGGCTTTCTGTCTTACATTTAGGTTTTTCATCCATTTTGAGTTTATTTTTGTGTATGGTGTAAGTAAGTGCTCCAGGTTCATTCTTCTGCATAAGACAGAAGTATTATTAAAATGGAATCCTACTATATGTGCTGTTTTTAACATAAACATTTTTATTTAATAAAAATTTTAATTTTATTTGTCTTAAGAGAAAAAAAAGAAAGGAATTATTGAATTTCAGGTAAATATTACTTGATTACAAGAGACAGTGATTGCTAAGAAACTTTCTTAACATTAAGAAAAACTGCATAAGAAGAAATGGTTAGATTATTGTTTAAAAAATTCTTTGTTTCATTTGTAGGCAGTTATGGGTTGACTCCCTGCCCTTTCATTTTTCATTTTGAAAGCAAAGAAATTAGCTCTCTCACTTCTTTACACCATCTTTTACCCATGTTACCCCTGTTAAAAAATAGTGGTTTTATTATTTTTATATTATCAAGCTTTATTTTTTATTCCATTCAGTGCCTTTAATTTACTACAAGTGTTTAGCCTTAATTTTATATGAAAAAAAATTTTAATGTTTTTATTTATTTTTGAGACAGAGAGAGACAGAGCATAAGCAGGGGAGGAGGAAAGAGGGAGGGAGACACAGAATCTGAAGCAGGCTTCAGGCTCCGAGCTGTCAGCACAGAGCCTGACACGGGGCTCAAACTCCCAAACCACAAGATCACATGACCTGAGCCAAAGTCGGACACTTAACCGACTGAGCCACCCAGGCGCCCCAGCCTTAATTTTATATTTAAACTGGTTTAATGGTCCTTAATGTAGCCACTTTTATTCAGTTTATCTTTTCTTGGATTTTTCACTTTGATTCATCTTTTGCCTAGTTGGGTCTTATGCTCAAATAGTTGTTTCAAGAAGCATCCATTGTTTTGTGCTTTTGATTCCTTGCATCCTTGGTTGCCAATTGATTTCTTGCATTGCTTGCTTTAAGTTTATATTCTTTTAATCACAGTATCAGATCTTCAAGATACCTTCTTTCTGCCTCTACTCCTTCCTTCTGGAGTCCTGTGTTTTTTTAATATGGACTGTTTTTCCACAGACCTATTTCCCAACTGTGGACTACAGAATTCCCTTTATTCTTTTACGTGGTTGACGCTCTACTTCCTAAGTCACATATCTTCTTTCTTGGGTTATCTCCTTATCTCCTTATCTCAAAATAAGGAATACTTTCTTGTGTCTTCCTAACAAGGGTGTATAGGAGGTAAACCCTGAATCTGAAAATGTTTTTTATTTAATCTCACATTTGATGGTGTTGGCTGAGTCAAATGTTCTAGGTTAAAATTTTTTTTATGAAGAATTTGGAAAAATATTATCTTCCAGTAGTGATGTTGGTGAGTAATCTGCTATTAGAAATATTTCCATTTCTTTGTAGGTTGCAATTTTAATGTCTGGAAGCTTTTAGGGTTTTGTTTTATGTTTACATTGTAGTTTTTTTTGGCAACTATATCATATTTTTAATTTTCAGGTTATTTGTTGCTTTTTTGTATCACCTGGTCTTCTTTTAGTAGTACAATATCATTTACAATATAAGTGTGTGTGTGTGTGTGTGTGTGTGTGTAGTTCTTTTTTGTGTCTTGAATTATGTTTCCTTTGGGATCTTTTTACTTGTTTATCTTGATATCTCTCACTTAATGTAAGTCTTCAACAAATATCTGGTGGTCCTTGCATGTCCTTTTATATTTAAAAGAAGCAAAAAATGCCTGGATATTCTGTGGGGAAGGAATTATCAACTTGTGGAGAGTTAATCATTATGCTTTCATTAGGAAAGCAGATGCCTTGCTCTGGGTTCATTATGCAATCATAAAAGTTAGTAACTGATGAAGAAAATAAAAGTCATAAAGCTGTATGCACCAAACAACATAACAACTAAGTACATAAAAGTAAAAACTATTATAAATACAAGTAGACTTTGACAAAAATACAGTTGTAGTAGGATACTTCAATATTGACATCAGAATTGGACAGTTCTAATAGACAAAAATAAGAATATAAAGGTATGAATAATGCAGTAAAAATAAAAACAGAACATATATCCCTTAAATAAACCATTTAAAAAATATGTCTGTAAACCATTTAACAAAGGTGGATCATTTACTATACCAGGATGAAAACCTTAATGCATTAAAAGTGAATGATATGGGAATGCAAGCTGGTACAGCTACTCTGGAAAACAGTATGGAGGTTCCTCAAAAAACTAAAAATAGAACTACTACCCTACGACCCAGCAATTGCACTACTAGTCATTTATCCAAGGGATACAGGTGTGCTGTTTCAAAGGGACACATGCACCCCCATGTTTATAGCAGCACTATCAACAATAGCTGAAGTATGGAAGGAGCCCAAATGTCCACTGAAGGATGAATGGATAAAGAAGATGTGGTATATATATATATACAATGGAGTATTACTCAGCAATCAAAAAGAATGAAATCTTGCCATTTGCAACTACGTGGATGGAACTGGAGGGTATTATGCTAAGTGAAATTAGTCAGAGAAAGACAAAAATCATATGACTTCACTCATATGAGGACTTTAAGAGACAAAACAGATGAACATAAGGGAAGGGAAATAAAAATGATATAAAAACAAGGAAGGGGACAAAACAGAAGAGACTCATAAATATGGAGAACAAACAGGGGGTTACTGGAGGGGTTGTGGGAAGAGGGATGAGCTAAATGGGTAAGGGGCACTAAGGAATCTACTCCTGAAATCGTCGTCGCACTATATGCTAACTAATTTGGATGTAAATTTTAAAAAATAAAAAAAAAGTGAATGATAAACCTTAAGGACCTTATACAAAGTGAAATAAGATGGACACAAAAGGACAAATCCTGTATGGTTTCACTTATATGACATACCTAGAGTAGTCAAGTTCATAGAGACACAAGTAGAATGGTGATTTCCAGAGGCTGGGTGGGGGGGAAGAGGAATGGGGAGTTAGGGTTTAATGGGCGCAGAGTTTCAGTTTGGGAAGATGAAAATTTTTAGGTGGATGGTGGCAATTGTTGCACAACACATAAATGTACTTAATGCCATTCTAATTCTTCTTCTTTTTTTTTAAGTTTATTTATTTATTTTGAGAAAGCACACAAGCAAGGGAGGGGCAGAGAGAGAGAGAGAGAGAGAGAGAGAGAATGAGAATCCTAAGCAGGCTCCATGCTGCCAGTGCAGACCCTGACGTGGGGCTCGAGGTGAGATCATGACCTGAGCTGAGATCGAGATTTGGATGCTTAATGGGCTGAGCTACCTAGGCAACGCAATGAATGACACTCTTCTTAATGTACACTGAAAAATGGTTAAAATGATAAAATGTATGTTTATGTACATTTTACCAAAATTAGAGAAATGAGTGGTGGGAATTTTATAGGCCATATTTTTCTGATCATAAGCCAATAGGATTTATAATAAATAATTTAAAAAATTATTCTCCATTTTATGGACTGTTTGCCTGCCCCTCCCATTCATATGTTGAAGCCCTAATCTCCAGTGTGTTGGTATTTGGTGGTAGGGCCTTTCGAAGGTAATTAGGCTTAGATGAGGTCATGAGATGTGGCTCCCATGATAGTATTATATCTTTATGTGAAGCTGAAGAGAGACCAGCGCTCTCTCTCTCCACCATTTAAAGATGCAGCTAGAAGGCACTGTCTGCAAGTCAGGAAGAGAGATTTCACCAGAACCAAATTGTCTAGTAACTCAATCCTGGGCTTCCTGGCCCCCAGAACTCGGAGAAATAAATTTCTATTCTTTAAGCCACTCCGTCTATGATATTTTGTTATGGCGGCCTGAGCTGACTAACACATCCATCTTAAACACTTAGGCCAATTTCTCGGAAACATAGATAACTCTTCTATCATGGAGAAATTGAAAGGGAAAAGTTAGTTTTTAGAAAACAATAAAAAGAGACTGCTTCATACCTGTATCCGCTGGAAATAGGAAAAATCTTACTTAGAGAAAAGTTACAGGCTTAAATGCCTTAAATGCCTTCATTTTTAAATCCATGCTTTAGTTAGCTTGGGTTGCTATAACAAAATACCATAGAGTGAGTGAGTAAGAAGACATTATTTATTAAAAAGACATTTATTTCTCACGGTTCTGAAGGCTGTAAGTGGAGATCAGGGTGGCAGGGTGGTTGGGTTCTGGTGAGAGCCCTCCTCTTGGCTTGCCGATGGCTGCCTTCTCACTGTGTTCTCACATGGCAAAGAGAAAACAAGCTCTGGTCTCTCTTCTTCTGATAAAGACACTAATTTTACAATGAGGGTCCTACCTGCATGTCCTAATTTAAACCTACTCACTTCCCAAAGGCCCACCTCCAGATACCATCACATTGTGGGTAAAGGCCTCAGCATATGAATTTGAGGGTGACACAGACATTTAGTCTATAGCATCAATGTGACAAAAAAGGAAAATAATTAAAACCTGTTCTTAATAAATTTTTAAAAAAGAATAACAAAGTGAACCAAAGAGGGAATTAGAAGAAAAACTGAAATTAATGAAATAAAAAGCAAAAATACATATTTAGTATGATTTACTATGTTTAATGAAATATAGGAGATAACATATAGTACATTAGTATTTTATTATTTCCTTATTTAAAAAATTCAAATAGCGTCTTTTGCACTTAGTGGATATGTTGTGCTCCTCCTGGGTTGTAGCCCCAAATTTGGGAACCACAGATCAAGACTATAAGGAAGGATATTTTTGTTATGTTGAGCTTTTATATTGTTTTAAGGGGTGACGTATTCTAATTGTCCTGGGAATCTATCTTGTAATTTCCTAAAGTTTTTTGTTTTTGTGTTTGTTTGTTATGCATTTACATTGTTTTGTTTCTACTCGGGGTTTTAATTCAATGACACGAAACCTACATTAAGAAAGAGGTCTTAAGCACATGGAAGTTTGTTCTGTTCTGTTAAGCTCTGTCCAAAATCTGTTTATTTTGAATAGCTCAGGGAGGAGCTTGTTATACCTGATGTCCGCTGCTTTTAAAATTTATGGTTTGTGTTCTGTGTTTTTGTTACATCTGTTTTTATGCTCTTGTTTGCTCTAGAGATGTTGTGGTTTAATTATGTAATAGGATCTCTTTTTTTCCCTTTAAGTACTGCTGTATGAAAATTGCGTTTTACCGGTGGTTCCTGAAAGATTTCTGAGAAATCTTAGAGATTTCTATTCTATTTTAATATAGTGCTAATTTTCCCACAGCAATGTCTAAATTATCACATGTATTATTTACAGTTGTCAAAGCTGCAGGAGGAAAAGTCAAGCTTGCAAGATCAGCTACGTGACTATGAAGATCGAATTAATGCTATGACTTCTCACTTCAAAAATGTTAAGCAAGAGTTTTCGTTTACGCAGGTATAGTAATGTTGACATTCATGTTGATTAGGTCATGTGTAGTCATGAACATTTTACATTGCATATACATCTGTGATTTTATTTTAGACATACACAAAACTTTAGCATAGCTAACCTATTGTGAATGTAACCTTGAACCTGAAAGTAAGTAGGAAAAAAAGGCTTTTGAGGAATTCGCTACCATCACCAAGTTCAAGGAATAATTAACTCATCTGAAAGAAGAAATCATTCATACAGTGTAACGTAATATTAGGCAGCAGATTATATGAGAAGGGTACAGTGACGGCAATGAGAAATAATTCTAAGCCAAAATAGACCTAATATAACATGTGACAGAATTTCCACCTCATTTTCACTTTTACAGCATGACCCACTGGGGCCTTTTTGAGTGGGAACAAATAGTTCACACATTTCAGTAGCCCTTAGGACACCACATTATTTTAGGATCCTGAGATAGTAGGAAAGTTAAATTATATTTAAGACACTAGTTAAGATAACTGGGGAAAGTATAATGCATTTTAGAAATATTACTACAAATAATAAAAGTTAAAACTTAGAGTGATAAGTATATTTGTTTTATGGACAATCTATTCATGTGTAGAACATCATTCCCTGATGATGCCCAGCAAATAGCTCAGCAAATCAGCATTGGAGAGTTTACTAACTTCCATATCAAACTATTTTTTTAAAAATGCATCTACCTTTCTTTGAAAGGTATGTAATTCTTAATAGTGAACAAAGCATGTTTTTAATACCAATTTATAATTAATATTGATAAGTAACCATTTTGTGGTTTACAGATTTTATTAGGAAGCAGCAAATTGATGAACTTTTAGAAGCAATACTTGAGAGTTTTGAATCCTGATATGATTAATTAATAAACTGGACAACATCATTCTTTAAGTTATTAAACCACTGAGTTGGGGATTTGAAAGTCAGAGATTCTAGGGGTGCCTGGGTTAAGGGTCTGACTTTGGCTCAGGTTATGATCTTGTGGTTCATGGGTTCAAGCCCCACACCAGGCTTGCTGCTGTCAGCCTGTCAGCTCAGAGCCTGGAGCCTGCTTCAGACTCTGTGTCTGTCTCCCTCTCTCTCTGCTCCTCCCCTGCTCACACTCTGTTTCTCTCTGTCTCTCAAAAATAAATAAGTGTTTAAAAATTAAAAAAAAAAGAAAGTCAAATTATCTGTGGGTGTATATTTCATTATAGTCAAACCTCAAATCGGATAATAGTTATAGAAGACAATAAACTTCCTATAGCATTAACAGCTCTAATAATGTAAAAATAATACTGATGGTGATAACTTAGAAGCACTACAAACTCAGTAGTCAATAAATACAATTTTATTGAGTAAAGCTTAACACAAAGGCATGGTTGTTTACTAATATATTCTATGAAATATTTGTAACCATTGGTGTTTACATAGTCATTTATAAATGATCTCTGCAATCAGCTTATGTAGTCAGTTTATAGAAACAACCCATTTCCTAAAGTATTTTTAAATAAATTTTATTTATTTTTTAGGTAAGTCATGAGTTATATCTTTTTAACTCTTACCATATAAACTTTGATTTTCTGCAGTTTTTCTAGACCAACATAAAATCTAAAAATGGCTGACAACAATATTTTCTTCTAGGTCATTCCATGAACTGACTTTCTTACAACTAGTAAGCAACACCCAACTACACTGAATTGTAAAGTCTAACATGGTTTAGGTTTCAGAGAAGTGGAATTACTAGTACTTAATCTAAGTATTTTGTGGGAACTTTTTTTGGGCTAATGGGTTATTATAAATATTGTATAATGTTAAAAATTAAAAAGTCTATTTTGTAAATTATTCTGTAGTCTCTTTGTAAAGCAAGAGAGCATGAGATTGAAAGTGAAGAGCATTTTAAGATCATTGCTGAGAGAGAACTGGGACGAGTGAAGGATGAAATCCAACGACTACAAAATGAAATGGCTTCAATACAGGAAAAGAAAAGTGATAAGGAAGTATGTGTTGAAATGTTACTTAAAATTTTGTGCTATTAGTTCTTTTTTCCCTCACCAACAAACACTGATTTTCTTTTCTTTTCTTTTCTTTTCTTTTCTTTTCTTTTCTTTTCTTTTCTTTTCTTTTCTGTATGGGAAGGGCATTCATTAGTTTCCTGACATTTACAAAAAACATTGTTTTTTGAACAATGAGAGGCATGCGGAGTTGTCATTTGAATGAAACAATGATAGAATGTTGCACTTATTTTCCTACTGTTCATTTGCCAAATAGTCATTGAGCTATACCATGTGCAGAGTACCATACTGGCTATCTACTATGCAATACTAAGCATCATTTATTCATAAGTATCATATGATACTAGGCATAATTTATTCATATATTTTTAAGGGCCACATTAAAAATTACTTTTAATATTTTCATTTTTAATTCAAAATTTTTACCTTTCATATTAATTTATCAGCCTATGACTCTAATATTAAGCTACTGTAAACTCTTTTTCTCTTTTCCTTCATTTTTAGTTACCTGATTTGGACGTTCTTTCCAAATTTGATTCTTCTCTTTACATATGCATATATATATAGAGAGAAACACACATATATGTGTATATGTATGCATACATATTTTACTATATTTGTACTTGTTTGCATATTGATTTGTTTTCTTTTGTGGATCTAGATTTGTTAAATGAATACATTTACAGAAACATTTTTATCTCCTTAACAACTATATTTATTTCAATTAGAAGTACTTCTAAAATTTCCATACGACCTCTTAGTGGCAGCAATCTGATTGGAGCTGTAGGGGACTTGTCTCAGGCTTGAGTTAGCATATCAAGTACATTATTTTTATTCAGATTTGGTGGAGTGACTAATATTAGAGATTGCTCTGGGGGAGTTTCCCTAAAGCCTTTTTAAACAACCTATGGCTCAACTATGATTCTCATCTTTTATAATCTCCCTTCTATTTTATAACTAAAGAATTAAATATAAATGTGGTTACATGATTAAATATGGTATGTTACACACACACACACACACACATATATATATATATATATATATATATATATGTGGTAAGAACAGGATTTCTTCTTTCCTTTTTAATATGTTCTATAGTATGTAATGTTTTATTTTAGTTTGTATAGTAAATAATATTTTGTAATCTCTCCCTAACCCTTTTCTTTGGAAATTAGACTAACATATTTAAAACTACTCAAAAATTGGATAGTTTGAAATGTCAGATGAACTGGGACCAGCAAGCCTTGGAAGCCTGGTTAGAAGAATCAGCTCATAAAGATAGTGATGCCCTCATTCTTCAGAAGTACGCACAACAAGATGATAATAAAATTAGGGTGAGAAATTATAAATTGTAATGTTAGGTTTTCTCTGAATCTGTAGTATGTGATCCTTTTTACCGAAATTAGATTTATAATTTTAAAGCAGTAGTTCTTAAACTTTTTTGAGTCAGAGACTCCTGTGACAATCTAATAAGCCAAGGATCCTCTCTTTAGAAAAATGACTGTACTCAAATAGTTACAAAATTTTACTGAGAGTTTTATAGATCCTCTGAAACCCTCTAACCATTTAGGAATCCACAGACTCATTTCTGATTGAGAAGAATTCTCAAAAGTATTTCAGAGAAGAAAGTTTTTTACTAAAATGTTGTATAAATATTTTAACTACTTTTATCTAAATAACAGTTTGAATTTAACATAGTGTTTGCTGATTTGAGACTATAGTGCTATTGATTACTTATTATTATAACCATTACTTAAAATCTACTTGTAATTAAATCTGTTAATACTTTTGTATTATGAAACATGCTATTTTCTAATAGATATGATACAAAATGCATTATTTTAAATGACAAATTGTTAATGTTTTTTCTAACTAAAAAGTATTAAAAGTCTTTTTAGAAACAATTTAGTTTTCATTGCAACCCTTTGGAATTAAAAGGAAATGTATGAATTATTTCGTAGTTGTTTTAGATGGCAAATAAATGTGTGTCTATAATATAATAATAATGTAAGACATGCTAATAGCTTTTAAGTGAATAAAACAACAATTATGAATATTTTTACATGTAACTACATCATAGGCACTGACGTTGCAATTAGAAAGACTGACTTTGGAATGTCATCAGAAAAGAAAGGTACTTGACAACGAACTTACAGAGACTCTAAGTGCACAGGTTAGTTTATTGAGTATTTTTATTTCTTAATTGTCAAAGGGATGTATGCAAAAGCACTTATATTCACAAAAATGTTATCTGCTCTGTATTTGACAGTTAGAATTGGATAAAGCAGCACAAGATTTTCGTAAAATTCATAATGAAAGACAAGAACTCATTAAACAGTGGGAGAACACAATAGAACAGATGCAGAAGAGAGATCGAGACATTGATAACTGTGCCTTGGTAAAGTAGTTGTTTGGTCCTTGCAATGTTCAACTGTATTATTCTCTTTTGTATTTAACCCATTCATTTCAAATGTAACTCACATTGCTATTTGAAAGTCACTTTTGTAGCAGGGTTTAATAGTTTTGGTAAATGTTTTCCAAGCTTGACTCTATCCATTTAGATATGTGATTTTATGAAGATTATTTACTTATGGTATAATGATGCTGAAGACTGGATCCTGCCATCTCTGAAATGTGGAACAAGAGAAAGTCAATAGATAATGTTGGTGCAGTAAAGCCAATGCTCTGACTTACACATGGTTATCCACAGTGTTTTGAATTTAACGTATGTGCTATTTGGTAGTAATTACTGGTGTAGGGAAATGAGCTTCACGGATAGTCAAGAAACAAAAAGGGAGAGTCAGGAAAGAAACCTAAACTGTGATAAAGCTTTCACTTTTGAAACTGAGGCACCCATAATAGGTTAGAAGCATGGAAGGGAAGGAATACCACACTGATTAAACATAGACCTAGTGTTATCTTTTGCTATTTTCAGAGGTTAATTTAGAAGTTTTTTTGAAAATCATTAAGGAACAAAATAGGGGTGAGTAAAAATGGGAAGATTAGGGAAAGTTGGGAAGGAGAAGGAATTGAGGAGGAAAGAAAGCAGATGAGAAGATGTTTTAACTTCCATTCTAAATCTACTACATGGAAAGGCATTTGGCAAGTGGCTCAGGTCACTGGAAGTTTGGAATTCTCATATCTGTATGAGGTTTACTTGTTATATGTGACTTAAATGTAAATATTTTATTTTAAATGTGTGTAAGTGACCAACATTTTATCAACAAAGTGGCCTATGCCTTCTTTGGAGGGACAAGGGAGAACCAGTTTTGACTATGAGTTCCACTTAATTCTTAATGCTGATCTTGGTTTTAAACATGAAGTCCTGACTGCTTCTTCTTTGTAAATCAAATGTGATAGATCCAAGACTGCAGATCTATGTGCAATAGAACTGCATTCTCTTACAACCCCACAGCTAAATTGACTCAGCCTGCTGATTTGGCAAAATATACAGCTGGACTCTGGTCATATTCATATTGGTTCCTTATTGACATCTCCTGGTTGTCTGTATTGTAAGAGAATAGGGAGGATGCTAAGAAGTGGCTCCATAGGTAGGGGTTTGCTTCTGAGTGTTTAACAACTGGCTCCCCATTTATAGCATTTCTGATTTCTGTGGTGAAACTACTTCCATACCAACATGACTCTGCTCAACAGAGTTGAAAAGAGATGTGTCAGTCAGTTCTGGCGAGCCAGTGAAAGCCAGTTCATACCACTAGAGGATTTAATCTCTTGTTCCTCTTCCTCCAAAACAGTTCCTGCCTTCTTAGTGTCTTCTTGGCAAGAGTCTGAGTCTATGAACCTATGAACCTGAAATTGGCTTTTTTTTTTTTAAGTTTACTTATTTATTTTGAGAGAGAAAGGGAGGGAGAAAGCGTGCTTGAGAGTAGGGGAGGGGCAGAGAGCGAGGGAGAGAGAGAATCCTAAGCAGGCTCTGGGCTGTCAGTGTGGAGGCTGACATGGGACTCCATCTCATGAACCATGAGATCACTACCTGAGATGAAATGAAGAGTTGGATGCTTAACTGAGCCACCCAGATTCCCCTGAAATTGGCTTCTTAAAATAAACTTTTACATCATTTAGAAAAGGAAAAATATTTTTCTATTATGCTTTTATTCCAGTGTAGAAATTTTGGGACATTACTGTACTTATCAGCATCACCTACATAAACTTAACTGTGAGTAGGTAACACTGTTAAAAAATGTGAATGTTGAAGTAGGTGTTAGAGTATCTGATTAAATGGTAGAAAAATCAATATAAGGCAGAAAATTCTATAATGGTCATTTGACGTATATGAACTTAGGAAGTTTTGACCTGTCTTTGGTTGAATAAACACAGCAGATCTATAGAATGATACATTATATAATGTTAATTGTTATAGAAAACATATAGGAATACTAGACTGAATAAATTAAATATTTTTTTAAAATGTAGTACATTTCAGATATATATCCACTTAATATGCTAATATGTACAATATTACCTGCCGCATTTCTAAAATTTATTGATTTCAGATACCCTCTGAAATTATATGATTTCACATACCCTCCCCCAACCTGATTTTCTGTGATTAGTTGTTTGGTGGGACCCCATTTGGGAAAACTTGAAAGAAATACATTTTAGAGTAAATTTTCCTTCTCCCTCCAATTCATTCAATATATTGCTGTCAACATCACTTGTAAAAACCATAGATGGCCTTTTTATTCCTCAGCTCTAAAATCTTCTTTGTTTCACATTGCTTAAAAATTGAACCTCTTGGGGGATGCCTGGGTGGCTCAGTTGGTCCAGCATCCAATTCTTGACTTCATCTCAGGTCATGATCCCAGGGTTGTGGGATTGAGCCCTGTGGTGAGCATGGAGCCTGCTTAAGACTCTCTCTCTCTCTCTCTCTCTCTCTCTCTCTCTCTCTCCACCACCGCCCCTGACCCCTCCCCCACTTGGGCTCTCTCTCTCTCTCAAAAAAACACAAAATTTTTTTAAAAATTGAAGCTTTTTAACATGGCAATTGGAAAATTGAATTTATTCACAGTTGGGTCCTAACCTCTACCTTTCCAGCCTCATTCCTTTCATCTGTACCTGCCCCTTCTTAATATATGCCCATTCGATGCCTGTCTTCCCACCCTACACCTTAACCACATTAGACCATTTATGCATATCCATTTATTTTTTTAGGTCTGACTTAAAAGAAGCCTCTTAGGTAATGCCATTTGATAATTTAATTCTTCTCAGGTAGACTTCATCATCTCTTTGTTCCCATGGTGCTTTGTTCACATCTCAGTTACTACTTTGTATATTCTGTTTATTTTGTATTCCCAAGACCAAAGGTCTTGAGTGAAGGTATTCTTCTTGAAACCAATAACGAAAATGTTATTCTCAAAAGATGAAAAAAAAAAAAAAAACTAGTCCTGTGAAATATTTGGAAAAACCATTGGAATCCAACTTTCTATGTAGAAATATTCAACAGTGTTATGTTTTTTTAGATGTCACCTTTTGTTGATAAAAGATTGATATTTTTCTCATCTCTTTAGCCAAGTACCAGATTAAAGAGAAAGAAATCCTTAAAAATATGAGCTTACAGATACTGATGTATAGCCTATTAATATTTTGTTTTTATTCATATAAAAATAGACCTTTTTTTATACATTTTTAAATGTTTTATTTATTTTTGAGAGAGAGACAGAGTGCAAGTGGCAGGCGGGGGGGGGGGGGGGGGGGCAGAGAGAGAGGGAGGCATAGCATCTGAAGTGGGCTCCAGGCTCTAAGCTGTCAGCACAGAGACTAATGTGGGGCCCAGACCCATGAACTGGGAGACCATGACCTGAGGTGAAGTCAGTTGCTTAACCAGCTGAGCCACCCCGGGGCCTCTAAAAATAGACTCTTTAAAGAAAATATTGTCCTAAGAATTTTTGATAAAATACTGAATTTGGTTTAATAGAAAGATAATAACTAATTTCCTTTTTGTTTGTTTTGTTCATCATATTAAACATATATTTAACATATTTTTAATCTTAGGCATTAGCAAGGATAAAGCAGGAAATAAGAGAAAAAGAAAATTTGGTTAAAGAAAAGATCAAGTTTTTGGAAAGTGAGATTGGAAATAACACAGAGTATGAGAAAAGAATTTCTGTTGCTGATCGGAAAGTTTTAAAATGTAGAATGGAGTATCAGCGTCATGAAACTAATAGAAATCAGCTGAAGGATGAGGTATGTTAACTAATAAGACTGGTTTGTGTGTTTATGACAAATTACTATAAAAATAAGCATAAAGGCTCTCCTTCGATTAAGGAACTGCCTTCTAGTTCTTTGTCTTATGTCCCTTCACGTTGTGGAACTTTTTGGGTATTCCAATGGCGCCCTGTTTGGTGAAGGCAACAGGAGTGCCAGTCATATCACATGTGGTATGAAGGGGTCCCCCTGGAGTTGTATAGCACACACCTTGCCTGTCACACGTGGTGTTTTGTAGGTGACTTGAGGCAAAATGCTCCTGAGGGGTCTAGACTGGAAACCATAATTATAACTTCCAAAGGGGCAGATGTGAAGGTGAATATTTAGTGATGACCTGAAGTGGACATATAACATGTCCAGTGCTACATATGTATGGTGGTTTTAACTCAGAGTAGGTGGAGCTATTTGCTTAAGTTCAGTTTCTCACCTTGAGAAGGGATAATATTTCAGTCTGGTAGTGAGACAGTGTAGGGGTAAAATACCTTGAGCAGAGAACAAAAGTTCTCCCGCTTTGTTCATTTCTTCTTTCGCAGGCACACATGCCCAACTAGATTGTTCCACAGGGAGTGTTAGCAAGAAAGGAATTTTTACGAAATTTGTGTCTTGAAGTCACATTAGCTGAAGTTACTGCTGTTTAGTCAGGAAACTGGAATATTGTAGAGCATTTCATTCTATAAGTTGTTATACTTTTTATTTCTGATAAAGAAGGAAAGATGTTTTATTGTCCACAAAAAGAATAATTACTTAAGATCCTAAAATAGTAAAATAAGCAAATTTCTTGCCTAAATTAAATGTCATTGCTAATAGTTCATTCTTAAAAATTTTTAAATTGCAGAAAAGAATGCAGGGATCATTCATTCATTTGTTCATAATTTGTTTATTGAGATGCAATTCACATATAATAACTTACCCTTTTGAAGTATGTAATTTAGTGGTTTTTAATATTTCATAGGATGTGCAACCATTACCACTATCTAATTTTAGACTTTTTCTTTCAAAAAGAAACCTTTTGCCCACTAGCAATCACTCTGCTTCCCTCCACCTACCCAGCCCTGGCAACTACTAATCTACTTTCTGTCTCCATGGATTTGCCTATTTTGGACATTTCATATAAATGAAACCATATCATACAGAGCACTTTATGTCTGGACTCTTTTACTGAAATAATGTTTTCAAGGTTCATCCATGTTATATAGCATGCATTAGTACTTCATTCATTTTTTTCTCTCCAAGTTTTAAAATTTTGTTATAGTACACATAACATACAGTTTACCATCTTTTTAAAAAATATTTATTGGGGGGCGGGGGGACACAGAATCCAAAGCAGTCTCCAGGCTCTGAGCTGTCAGTACAAGCTGTGAGATCATGACCTGAGCCGAAGTCAGGAGCTTAACTGACTGAGCCACCCTGGCGCCTCTACAGTTTACCATCTTAATCATTTCCCAGCATGCAGTTCAGTGGTGTTAAATACATTCCTAATGTTATCCAACCATCACCATCATCCATCTCCATAATTCTTTTCTTCTTGTAAAACTGAAACCCTGTACTTATTAAACAGTAACTCCCCATTCCCCCCTCTTCCCAACTCCTAGCAACTACCATTTTGCTTTCTGTCTCTAGGAGACTACTCTAAGTTAACTTCACATGAATCAGACAGTATTTATCTTTTTGTGACGGCTTATTTCATTTATTTTACTTAGCATGGTGTCCTCAAGGTTCATCTATATTGTAGCATATGTCAAGGTTTTCTTACTTTTTAAGGCTGACTCCTATTCCATTTGGATGTGTGGACCACATTTGGCTTACCCGTTTATCTGTCAGTGGACACTTGGGTTGCTGCCATGTTTTAGCTATTATGGATAATGCTGCTATGAACATGGGTGTACAATTATCTCAGAATTTCTGGATGGCAATTATGGTAATTATGTTTCTGATTTTTTAAGGGACCACCATAGTGTTTTCCATAGTGGCTGTACCATTTTACATTCCCACTAACAGTGCACGAAGGTTCTAATTTCTCCATAGTCTCACCACCACTTGCTATTTTCTTTTTTTGGCGACAGTCATCCTCATGGAAGAGTGTGAGGTGGGATTTCATTGTATTTGATGTGCATTTCCTTAGTGATAGATGATGTTGAACATCTTTTCATGAGCTTATTGGCCATTAGTATATCTTTTTTGGAGAAATGTCTATTAAAATCCTTTGCTCATTTTTGAACCAGTTTATTTTTGTTGTTGTTGATGAGTTTTAGAATTTTTCTATATATTCTAGATATTAATCCCTTAGCAGGTATATGATTTTGCAAGTATTTTCTCCACTCTGTGGACTGCATTTTAACTCTGTTGATATTGTCCTTTGATGCACAGAAGCTTTTAATTTTGATGAAATCCAATTTGTCTATCTTTTGTTGCCTGTCATATACAATTAATCATTGCCAAATCCAATACTGTGAAGCTTTTGCTCTTTGTACCTGTCACACATCTATGTGGGACTCTGTAATTTGCCAGTATCATACAATAAGTCATTGAAAATGTAATATCAGATCAAAAAGAAAAACTGTTAATATGTATTACAAAAACATCGTTATTGTGTTATGGGTATGATGTAGGTTAAAAATTAATATGTTCAGAACAGAACTTCTCAAAAAAGAAATTACCTTATAAGATGTAAAATAAATATATATAATTTCTGTCTGTTAACTAATAAATAGCTGGATTCTTTAAAAGCCACTGTGAATAGAAGTTCTAGTGATTTAGAAGCTCTGCGGAAAAATATTTCCAAAGTAAAGAAGGACATTCATGAAGAAACAGCAAGGTAAGAAAAAAGATATTTAAATATGTTTATAGTTTTTGACTACTTCTAGAAAAATTAAATATTTAAGTTTTTGTTAAATAACTGAAAAATTATAGCTACTAAATTATTAAACGTGAAAATAAATTTTCCTGGGTTTTTCATCATAAAGGCTTAGGAATAATATTTTTGTGGCTTATTAAATATGTATTTAATAAATATATAGGGTTTACATAAAGGTAATAAAAAGGTTTATGGCAAAAGAAACCTTCAAGTTATATGAAGATAAACTATTCCTTGTTTGCTTGTATTAATTTTTAGACATGTTTTCTATTTTTTCTTCATAAACTGTCTCCAGGTTACACAAAATTAAAAATCATAATCAGATTGTAAAGAAAAAATTAAAGCAGATAACTGAGAAAACTATGTCTGTAGAAGAGAAAGCTACCAATTTGGAAGATATGCTAAGGGAGGAGGAAAAAAGTATAAAGGTAAGGTTTACTTTCAGTTTTTAAAGAGTCACAATACATTTAGCAATAGTGAATGACTCTTGCGATTATGGGATAGGAGGTCTTTTAAGAGGCTCTGCTTTCTGTTGTGATCCCATTTGTAATTTGTAATCAGAATTTTGAGTTGTTAGACCTCTTTTTATGTGTGGCTTTCTAAAGAGGTTTCTGACCTTCTCTTAAAGCTTCTAATTCTCCTTTAGCTTCACGTTAAGCATTTAATATTGATGTCTTCTTTTGAAGGTTACAGGTAGCCCCTCTACCTTGGATCTCATCCCTTCCCAATGCCTAGTGTGTCCACGGCTCTGCTTGTCATTCATATGTATGTTCTTATATTGTAAATGTACCTGGAAAAATGCCTGTTTTACAATTGATTTCCACCTTTACAGTAGGCTGTCATTTTTTTGTTTTGTTTGTTTGTGATCATATCCCCCCCCCCCCCCAGTGGTCTACGTTTATTGCCTGTATTTCTTTATCATTTAATGTCTCTGACAGTCTGGCACCATTTATTAGTAAATGGGCTCTTAAGTGCTTTACTTTACTAACTCTATTGGAATCTCTTTGACATCTTGGTAGCATTTAGGCCAATTTTGAGGAACTGGAAAAGGCTGGTTCACCATTTCCTCTTTGAAAACTTCAAAGTGACTTCTGTGACCTGACACAATTTGCACTACTTCTTGCTTTTTTGCTTTCTTTGAGGGGCAGCTGAAGATCATGGCAAAAATCCCCCATTTGCTACATATCCAGTATGGTTTCACTTATATTTAGATACAATCCAGCTTCTGCAGTATGCTGTTGTATATTTAAATTCCTGAATAACGAAGTCATGCATCAATATGGACTTGAGCAGTATTTGAGTCCAAATCACACAACATTATTTTTAAAAAGTTATGTTTTTTGTGTGTATGTGTTTTTTTTTTCTCCTAAGAGAATGATTTTCAGTTGTCCATGAGATGGGACTATATTAGAACTTACTAGAAATCTGTAAAGACTGAAATTCATATGAAATAGGACTTTTGATGATGACATTAGGGAAGGAGTTAAAACTAATAAAAATTGCCTATTATAAAAATGAATTTTATAAGATTATATTAGATTATATTTCTTACTTTGTGAAAATTTAATGTGCCAATCACAGATTTTTTTTTTTTTTCATATTGAAGTTCATTTGTTGCCAAAGGGAAATATGCTTATCTGGCTGTAAGAGCACAGAGGGAAATTATTTCAACATTTTAAAATGATAACTTTCAGGGCACCTGGCTGGCCCAGTCAGTAGAGCATGCACTCTTGATCTCAGGGTTGTAACACCCCATGTTGGGTGTAGAGGTTACTTAAAAATAAAATCTTAAAAAAATAAAATGATAACTTTCAACAGATGTTGGCATGGGAGACCTATTTGAAGCCTTGAACACATGGTCATGAAGCCTTGAGGTCAAGACAAATCTGCCTCTTGAGAAATGAGCAGTGGGAATCAGGGACTGGTTTCTGTTTCCTAGAAGGCTGCACGTGTGGGGGGGCCAACTGGAGGCAAGGTGTGAGTAAGGGGTAGTGCCAGTAGTGTGTTGGGCCAGCTCTTACCAGCACACAAGAGTTGATAATTATATTTTCTGGAATTTTGCAAGTCAGCTGCTAAACATAGCTATTATTAAAAATTAAATTATATAGACTTATAATTAAATACATAATATTAAAAACAAAGTAATCAGTACTGAGCACTCATCACTTCCAAATTATTTTACTACATTTTACTATTATCTGTTTATACTCTTAAGTTTAAGGTTACTTCCATTTACAGTGTACGGTGTAACCTCTGTACACTAGAAATGCTACATAATAATCTGCTACTGCATATCACGTCCCAACTCTGCATTTAGTAGAATCGTGTCAGTAGCTTGAAATTGGCCAGATTGGGAATATTTATACAGTGAAAATCAGCTTCTTCCCCCTAATCTCCCATCTGCTGGAAAGCTGGTGGTGGTGGTGGTTAAATATTTACCTGCTCACCACTGGATAGTGTCCAGAAGAAGGTGGGAGATTGAGTGATGTGATTTCTTCCCTGTAACACTCTCAAGACTTCAGCAACACTCTCAATATACTTCAGTATATTTTCTTTTCTTTCTTTCTTTTTTTAATGTTATTTATTTTGAGAGAGTGTGAGTGGGGGAGGGGCAGAGAGTGAGGCACAGAGAGAATCACAAGCAGGTTCCATGCTGTCACCACAGAGCCCAACCTGGAGCTTGATCCTACAAACCATGGAATCATGACCTGAGCTGAAATCAAGAGTTGGATGCTTAACTGACTGAGCCACCCAGGCACCCCTATTTTATTTTCTAAGGAAACTAGTGAAATAGCCAAGTTCCAAGGTCAGAGTGGCATGGGGTAGAATTAAAGATGATAGATCAAAGTGAATGATGTGGGGATAGAAAACTGCTATTCTATCTACTAGAATAGAGTAGACTACAAGAAATGTTGGAGATGTACTGAAATTGTGGAAAGGGCATTTTTATAGTCTGAAGGGCTAAATGTTGGGGGGTTAATTTGTGACCCCCAAAATTATAATGTTCATATAATAAAACCTTTCAAAGTATTATAATTTCATTGCTCA
Source organism: Panthera uncia (assembly GCF_023721935.1). Classification (NCBI taxonomy): domain Eukaryota; kingdom Metazoa; phylum Chordata; class Mammalia; order Carnivora; family Felidae; genus Panthera; species Panthera uncia. The sequence continues at coordinate 84,401,522 of NC_064810.1, forward strand.
CTATTATTCTTATCATCAGGAAGTGCAAGTTCAATTGAACATAATGAAAGATGTGCTATTTAAGAAAGTTCAGGAATTACAGACTGAGACAATGAAAGAAAAAGCTGTCTTATCAGAAATTGAAGGAACTCGTTCCTCTCTAAAGCACCTCAACCATCAGTTACATAAACTGGATTTTGAAACCTTGAAGCAGCAAGAAATTATGTACAGTCAGGTAGATGATACTCTTAATTAATATCTTCCTTATTGATTTGTTATAGTTGCGGTGGTCAGGATACTGCAATGTCCTGAAAAAAACAAAGATTTTGAAAGCACTCTTGGAGGGATAGATGGATGCTGAAGATGGGGTTTCATGTTTGGTCAGTAGTAGGGTAAGGGAGCCTTAAAAACTATTTTTTTTCTTGATTTGAAATAAACTGGTAAGAGGATAGACAACTCTAGTGAGGGACAGCCATGCTTTAAAGGAACATAGGGCAACTGGGCCTGGACTGAAATAAAACAAGGAGTGAGATATATGAGACCTGGAAAAATGGAGTCTTAGCTGTGCAAACAGACATCCCGCCCCGACCCCTAGACTGATAGTTTAAAAGTATTTTAAAAGTTTTTCTTATTTGTTCTATTCATAGATTCTGTCTCATGAAGCCTTAATATGACCCCTCTCTACACCTTAATTTCCCTGTCTAATGTATTCTTAGTTTCTCAAAATTAAAGATGCTAAAGTATTATTTAAGAAAATAATTCATTGGAAGTTCGTTAAATTTGAGCCATTTGTGGCTAACAATTCGTGACTCCTTTTGTGTATCCCTTAGAAAATGTACCCTCGAAAACCCATGTCCTTGTAAATCCAGTGGATTTACTGCAGTTCCATCTTAGTAGTGGGGGAAATACCTTCCTAGCTGACTTCTTATATTTTCAGAAGATTACTTACTTCTATGTCACTATTATGTACCTTGGTTATTGAAGAATAGTTTGCTATTTCTCCGCTTAGAGTTAAGAAGGATTTTATATTATAAATTATTGAAGGATTAAAGTGACTTTAGTAAATGATGACACCTAAGACTAAACTTATAAGAAAGTGTTTATTGTGTTTTTACATTTGTAGAAATGGTTTTAACTTTGTTTGTCTTTACTATCTTTTTTTAAAATATGTAATAGGATTTTTACATTCAACAAGTGGAACGCCGAATGTCACGATTAAAAGGAGAAATTAATTCTGAAGAAAAACAAGCTCTTGAAGCAAAAATTGTTGAACTTAAAAAGACATTGGAAGAGAAAAAATCTACATTTGGCCTTTTGGAAACACAGATCAAGAAGCTTCATGTAACTTAGTCAAAATACTTTTGATGCTTTAAATATCCTAGTCATTAGTTACTCTGTTCTAAGTCAACATGTTCCTAAGACTTTACTTTGGATAGGATGATTGCCAAGTTACCTGCATATATAACAAACGTATGAACGAATGTTCATGTTTCTATACTGACTATGAGAGAGAATATAACATTACTGTTGATTATGCATTTAATATATTCCAAGTATATTACATGTCTTTAGCATTTCATTTAATCTTTATCAGTGTCTTGTGAGGGACATATTATTATTTGTGTGACAGATTAAGTAAATTGTCCATGGTTACACAACTAGTATGTGGAGAGCTAGGATGTGATCCCTGGTCCATCAAAATACTCTTAAATAGTACCATGATTTAAAACATTGATAAATTCCATTTTTGATTTTTTTTTTCCAGATAACTTGATTGCCCTTTATCACTGAAATGACCCTTTATGGGTCATCTGTTGTTGTTATTCATATATTTACTTGGTAACAATATTTTGAATGACTATTTTGTTAATAAGGTAAAAATGTTCTTCACCTTTGAGTATTTTAATGTTTATGGTCATATAAAACCTGTATTCAGGGAACCTATGTAATGTAAAACCTATGTTAAAATTTAACTGGAAAGTAAGAGTGAAGGAGTGAGATCATGGATCTGAATGGGATGAGAACCCCAAAGAATTTGTCATTTACAATTTGAAATGCTTGTGTTGAGTGTCCTCTAGTGGTTATAAAAAGAATTGCTCTGAATTCCTTTAGGGCTACCAAGGTGAAAGTGAGCTCTTATTTTGTAAAACAAACAAACAAACAAACAAATAAATATTTATTTTAATATATTTTTTTAGTTAATGTATAGTATAGTAATGATTTCAGGAGTAGAACCCAGTGATTCATCACTTACGTATAACACCCAGTGCTCATCCCAACAAGTGTCCTCCTTAATGCCCATTACCCACTTAGCTCATCCCCCCACCCAACACCCCTCCAGCAACCCTCAGTTTGTTTCTCTGTATTTAAGAGTCTTATGGTTTGCCTCCCTCTCTGCTTTTATCTTATTTTTCCGTCCCTTCCTCTATTGTGCTCATCTGTTGTGTTTCTTAAATTCCACATATTAGTGAAATCATGTTATTTGTCCTTCTCTGATTGACTCATTTCACTTAGCACAATACATTCTACTTCCATCCGTATTGTTGCAAATGGCAAGATTTCATTCTTTTTGATCACTGAGTAATATTGCATTGTCTATATCTACCACAGCTTCTTTATACATTCATCAGTTGATGGACATATGGGCTTTTTCCCTAATTTGGCTATTGTTGATAGTGGAAATGAATTTTTAAAGATATTAAAGCTAGTTAGCCTTCTAATGAAGGTTTGCTCTTCTAAATAGTAGCATGACATTGTGAAGTCATTCTGCATTACTTCTCCCATCCCACTCCATCTACTCTTTTGCATAATAGAAACAAAGTCCTTCTCGTTGAAAATCACTTTCAGTTAAAAGTTTTTCATTCTAAAAGTTAATTTTATGAAATGACATGTTTATAAAAAAATTCTTAGTGTCTTACTACAATCTTAGGCATTTAAAAAAAATTTTTTTTGAGAGTGAGACAGAATGTGAGTGGGGGAGGGGCAGAGAGAGAGGGAGACACACAATCTGAAGCTGGCTCCAGGCTCTGAGCTGTCAGCACAGAGCCCAACATGGGGCACAAACTCACAAGCTATGAGATCTTGACCTGAGCCAAAGTCAGAAGCTTAACTGACTGAGCCACCCAGATACCCCTACAATCTTGGGTTTTGATTTCTCAGAGAAATATAGGTAATGAGAAAGGCATAGGAAGGAGGGAGAGAGGAAGAGAAAGAAAAAGACAGAGGGAGAGAGAAATAGAACTACATCTTGAAACTAGAATGTTTTTGCTTTAGATGCCCAGACAGGACTGAGACCACTAACCTTGTTCTGAGCTCTGGGTGAGTGGAGAGATGCAAACTGTTATAAAAACAGTAAGCTGGTATCTGGGAATGTGTGACACAGTTAAGCATCTACTGGAATTAGATCTTTTCTAGCATTTTTCTCTCTAGCAAGATGTGATTATACATGTAATTAAATAATAGTGATAATACCTGACATTTCTTTGTGTCAAACACTGTTGTATATACCCGTCGACAGTAACATCTTTAATCTTCACAGGGAAGAAGGTGTTGTTACCATCTCTATTTTAGAGATGAGGAAACTGAGGAAGAGATTACCCACCAGGGTCAGATGACTAATGTGTAATTGAGGCCATCTGATTCTAGAGCTTGTGCTGTTAACAAGACCCTATGGTTTTTAGACTGTTAAGGTTTATACCTTCTGTGACTTGGGTTGAATCAGATAATTAACTTCCTCCTCATATTTCTACCCATAAATGGCAATCATTCAGTAATTCACGTTGAACCATACATACTATTTCCCAGAATTAGAACCTAAGCCAAATCAATAAAATCAATAGGTGATAAAATGAAAATGTTTCTATATGAATATATCCATGTATATTATATTGGAAACATTAGAATGTGAAGAGTGAGATTTAAAAACCCAATTATCATAAATATTCAGTGGAGCATATAATTTAATGTAAGATATGTTTAATAGTATGTGCTTAATGCTATTTAAAATATGTATTTATGTACCTTTTCCCCCTTTTTACAGAACGATCTTTATTTTATCAAGAAGTCACATAGTAAAAATTGTGGTGAAAAACAGTCCCTCATGACCAAAATAAATGAACTAAACCTTTTCAATGACAGATCAGAGAAAGAATTTAATAAAGCCAAAGCTTTGAAACAGGTGCAGTAAAATCATATATGCATATATTAAAAACCACATGTTTTAATACTAATTATAGAAAAAATTTAAAATATATCAAATTATAAGGAAGTAAACTAAGTCATTATAGTACCTGTATATTAGAGAAAGTGTTAAAGTTATATTATTTCCTTTCAGTCTTTTGAAGAAAATTGGCTTTATATATATTATAAAAAAATTGGAAATATATGATCTCTTTCCATGTATGTCTCCAAACATTAAATATTCTTTTAGTATTCTTTAAAAATTATTTTTAAGGGCTTTCTACAGGTTATTGCATGAAGTTACCATAATTTAGTTAACTGTCTCCTGTTTTTTGGATACGTGTTTATTTCCAATGTTTGGTCATTCTGTTATAGTAATCTCAGGGGTGCCTGGCTGGCTCAGTTGGAGCATGTGACTCTTGATCTCAGGGCCATGAGTTTGAGTCCTACATTTGGTATGGAGCCTACTTAAAAATATTCTAAAAAATAAAAAAACATAAATAGTATTATCATATACCATGGATATATATCATTGCATAATTGTTCAATGAGTTCCTTAGGGAAAATTTCTAAGTGTATAATTATGGTCCAAAAAGAATGAATATTTTCAGTGTCTTGAAACTATTTTCAAGCCTATTGTTTTCTAGAGGATTCAGTTAATACTCCCACCAACAGGGTGTAAGCATTCTGTTGCATTCACCACCAGTAAGCCTAGATATTATAATTTATAACATTGTTGCCAGTTTGATGGGCAGACATGGTATCTCATTGTTTTAGTGTATATTTTTTAAATTGGTGACACGTGAAAACATTTCATGATTAAACATAAAATTTAAAATATTTATGTTTAAATAAAAATATTTAAAACATTTTTTCTATTATGATATATTCCATTATCTTTCTTTTTTGGATCTCTAGTTTATTATCTTGGCCCATATTACCATTAGGAGATATATCATATATATATATGTATATATATACACACACACACACATATATACACATATATATATATATATACACACATACACACACACATATACACACACATATACACACACACACTTTTTTAAATGTTTATTAATGTTTAATGTTTATTTTAATGTTTATTTTGAGAGAGAGAAATAGAGAAAGAGAGAGACAGCATGAATGGGGGAGGGGCAGAGAGAGAGGGAGGCACAGAATCCAAAGCAGGCTCCAGGCTCTGAGCTGTCAGCACAGAGCTCAATGTGGGGCTTGAACCCATGAACTGCAGTATCATGACCTGAACCTAAGTCAGACACTCAACCAACTGAGCCACCCAGGTGTCCCAGGAGGTTTATATTTTTAAGTAGCTTTGCAAAAGACCTTCATACGTAAAAATATTAACTCTGTCATAAATATTGTCAATATTTTTTCCATTTATGTTTACATTTTTATTTAGGTTTTTGACATTAAAAACTTAAAAAATTTTTTTTTAATTTATTTTTGAGAGAGGCAGAGACAGGGCATGAGCAGGGGAGGAGCAGAGAGAGAGGGAGACACAGGTCTGAAGTAGACTCCAGGCTCTGAGCTGTCAACACAGAGCCTGACATGGGGCTCGAACTCACAAATCATGAGATCATGACCTGAAATTGAACACTTAACCAACTGAGCCACCCAGGCACCTCATTAAAAACTTTTCTTGACATCAAATATTTAAGTGTTTTTCCCTGCATAATTTTTATGCTTAGGAACTTCTTTATCATACTAAAAATCAAACAAATGTTTACTATTCCAGTAATTGCATTGGTTTCATCTCTTACATTAAGTTTTTCGTGCTTCTGGAATTTATTTTTGGTACATTTGAGATGTATGGATATAATCTTTTCTCCAACTGAAAAGCTATGTTTTGAAATAATAAAGTCTTACATTCAGGAGGGTTTGTTTCTATTCTGAAAATTGATCTATTTGTGTATTCTTGTATCAATCCCCTATCCATGACTGAATTCTTCAGAATAAAAATTTTTTACACATTATTTTGTGAGATTTAATTTAGAATATAAATGTGCTTCTCCATAGGGCTTTACATATTTCCTAGATTGTAAATTTCATTTTTAGGAGTGACTTCTTTCTTTTTTCTTTTAGTAAAATTTAAATTTCAAATTGAAATATAATAAAAGACTTGAAATAACTATAACCCTTTTCCTAAAATAAAAAACGAAGAAAAACCATCACTCAGAGCAATCTAAATTTAATCCTACTTATCTTGGTCAGCGGTCAAATTAGAAAATGTTGTATTTTCAAGTTTGACTTTTGTGGCGATAAGAAAAAAATTTTGGTTTGGGTATAACATTAATTATTTCAATATCTGACAATTTTGTTGTTGATAGGATTTGATGATAGAAGACAACCTTTTAAAACTTGAAGTTAAGCGTACTCGAGAAATGCTTCACAATAAGGCAGAAGAAGTACTTTCTCTGGAAAAAAGAAAACAACAATTACACAGAGCTATGGAAGAAAGAATCGAAGAAATTAAGGTTCATAAAACAATGCTTGCATCACAAATAAGATATGTTGATCAAGAACGGCAAAACATAAGGTGATAATTCTAGTTTTAAAATACTGCTAAAAGTTTTTGAAAATGTATGGCTGACGTTAGAAGAACTGACTGGATGTTTATCTTCTTGTTTGAAAAGGCTTTTAATATATAGAGCATATTTTAGTCATAAATCTATGCTTTTTCCTCTCTCTCTTTTTTAGAAAATTAATTAATTATTTAATATACATCCAAGGTAGATAGCATACAGTGCAACAATGATTTCAGGAGTAGATTCCTTAATTCCCCTTACCCATTTATCCCATCCCCCCTCCCACAACCCCACCAGCAACCCTCTGTTTGTTCTCTATATTTAAATCTCTTATGTTTTGTCCCCCTTCCTGTTTTTATCTTATTTTTGCTTCCCTTCCCTTATGTTCATCTGTTTTATATCTTAAATTCCCCATATAAGCGAAGTCATATGATATTTGTCTTCCTCTGGCTGGCTAATTTTGCTTCTCATGATACCCTCCAGTTCCATCCACGTAGTTGCAAATGGCAAGATTTCATTCTTTTTGAATGCTGAGTAATACACCATTATATGTATATACCACATCTTCTTTAGCCATTCATCTGTCGATGGACATTTGGGCTCTTTCCTGACTGGCTATTGTCGATAGTGCTGCTATAAACAATGGGGTGCGTGTGTCCCTTTGAAACAGCATACCTGTATCCCTTGGATAAATGCCTAGTAGTGCAATTCCTGGGTCATAGGGTAGTCCTATTTTTAATTTTCTGAGGAGCCTCCATACTGTTTTCCAGAGTGGCTGCACCAGCTTGCATTCCCACGAGCAGTGCAAAAGAGATCCTCTTTCTCCACATCCTCGCCAACATCTGTTGTTGCCGGAGTTGTTAATGTGAGCCATTCTGACAGGTGTGAGGTGGTATCTCATGGTGGTTCTGATTTGTATTTCCCTGATGATGAGTGATATGGAGCATTTTTTCATGTGTCTGTTCGCCATCTGGATGTCTTCTTTGGGGAAGTGTCTATTCGTGTCTTTTGCCCATTTCTTAACTGGATAAATTTTTTGGGTGTTGAGTTTGATAAGCTCTTTATAGATTTTGGATATTACCCCTTGATCTGATATGTCATTTGCAAATATCTTCTCTCATTCTGTCGGTTGCCTTTTAGTTTTGCTGATTGTTTCCTTCACTGTGCAGAAGTTTTTTTTTTATTTTGATGAGGTCCCAATAGTTCATTTTTGCTTTTGTTTCCCTTGCCTCCAGAGGCATGTTGAGTAAGAAGTTTCTGTGGCCAAGGTCAAAGAGGTTTATACCTGCTTTGTCCTCGAGGATTTTGATGGCTTCCTGTCTTACATTGAGGTCTTTCATCCATTTTGAGTTTATTTTTGTGTATTGTGTAAGAAAGTGGTCCAGGTTCATTTTTCTGCATGCTGAGATCCAGTTTTCCCAGCACCATTTGCTGAAGAGACTGTCTCTGTTCCATTGGATATTCTTTCCTGCTTTGTCAAAGATTAGTTGGCCATATGTTTGTGGGTCCATTTCTGGGTTCTCTATTCTGTTTCATTGATCTGAGCGTCTGTTTTTGTGCCAGTACCATACTCTCTTGGTGATTACAGCTTTGTAATATATCTTGAAGTCCGGGTTTGTAATGCCTCCAGCTTCGGTTTTCTTTTGCAAGATGTTTTGGTTATTTGGGGTCTTTTCCGGTTCCATACAAATTTTAGGATTGTTTGTTCTAGCTCTGTGAAGAATGTTGGTATTATTTTGATAGGGATTGCATTGAATATGTAGATTGCTTTGGGTGGTATTGACAATTTTAACAATATTTGTTCTTCCTATCCATGAGTATGGAATATTTTTCCATTTCTTTGTGTCTTCTTCAATTTCTTTCATAAGCTCTCTATAGTTTTCAGTGTATAGATTTTTCACCTCTTTGGTTAGGTTTATTCCTAGATATTTTATGGTTTTTGGTGCAATTGTAAGTGGGATCGATTCCTTGATTTCTCTTTCTGTTGCTTCATTGGTGTATAGGAATGCAACTGATTTCTGTGCATTGATTTTATATCCTGTGACTTTGCTGAATTCATGGATCAGTTCTAGCAGTTTTTTGGTGGAATCGTTTGGGATTTCCATATAAAGTATCATGTCATCTGTGAAGAGTGAGAGTTTTACTTACTCCTGGCCAATTTGGATGCCATTTATTCCTTTGTATTGTCTGATTGCTGAGAATAAGACTTCCAATACTATACTGAATAACAGTGGTGAGAGTGGACCTCCCTGTCGTGTTCCTGACTGTACGAGGAAAGCTCTCAGTTTTTCCCCCATTGAGGATAATATTAATGGTGGGTCTTTCATATATGACTTTATGATCTCAAGGTATGATCCTTCTATCCCTACTTTCTTGAGGGTTTTTATCAAGAATGGATGCTGTATTTTGTTAAATGTTTTCTCTGCATCTATTGAGAGGATCATGTGGTTCTTGCCCTTTCTTTTATTGATGTGATGTATCACACTGATTATTTGGCACATATTGAATCAGCCCTGAATCCCAGGTATAAATCCCACTTGTGGTGAATAATTTTTTTAATGTATTGTTGTATCCAGTTGGCTAGTATCTTGTTGAGAAATTTTGCATCCATGTTCATCAGGGATATTAGTCTGTAGTTTTCCTTTTTAGTGGGGTTTTTGGTTTTGGAATCAAGGTAATGCTGGCTTCATACAATGAGTTTGGAAATTTTCCTTCCATTTCTATTTTTTTGGAGTAGCTTCAAAAGAATAGGTGTTAACTCTTCTTTAAATATTTGGTAGAGGGGCGCCTGGGTGGCGCAGTCGGTTAAGCGTCCGACTTCAGCCAGGTCACGATCTCGCGGTCCGTGAGTTCGAGCCCCGCGTCAGGCTCTGGGCTGATGGCTCGGAGCCTGGAGCCTGTTTCTGATTCTGTGTCTCCCTCTCTCTCTGCCCCTCCCCCGTTCATGCTCTGTCTCTCTCTGTCCCAAAAATAAATAAAAAACGTTGAAAAAAAATTAAAAAAAAAAAATAAATAAATATTTGGTAGAATTCCCCTGGAAAGCCATCTGGCTCTGGGGTCTTTTTTTTGGGGGGGGGGGGGAAGGGGGTAGATAATTTGAATAGTAATTCAGTTTCTTTGCTGGTTATGGGTATGTTCAAATTTTCTATGTCTTCCTGTTTCAGGTTTGGTAGTTTCTATGTTTCTAGGAATTTTTCCATTTCTTCCAGATTGCCCATTTTATTTGGCATATAATTGCTCACAATATTCTCTTATTATTGTTTGTATTTCTGCTGTGTTGGCTGTGATCTCTCCTCTTTCATTCTTGATTTTATTTATTTGGGTCCTTTTTCTTTTTGATCAAACTGGCTAGGGGTTTATCAATTTTGTTAATTCTTTCAAAGAACCACCTTCTGGTTTCATTGATCTGTTCTACTGTTTGTTGTTGTTGTTGTTTGTTTCCATAGCATTGATATCTGCTCTAATCTTTATTATTTCCTGTCTTCTGGTTTTGGGTTTTATTTGCTGTTCTTTTCCAGCTCTTTAAGATGTTAAGGTTAGGTTGTATCTGAGACCTTTCTTCCTTCTATAGGAAGGCCTGGATTGCTATATACTTCCCTCTTATGACTGCCTTTGCTGCGTCCCAGAGGTTTTGGACTGTGGTGTTATTTTCATTGGCTTCCATGTACTTTTTAATATCCTCTTTAACTTCTTGCTTAGCCCATTCATTCTTTATTAAGGTGTTATTTAGTCTCCAAGTATTTGTTATTTTTCCAAATTATTTCTTGTGATTGATTTCGAGTTTCATAGCATCATGGTCTGAAAATATGCACAGTATGCTCTCAATCTTTTTGTACTTGTTGAGGCCTGATTTTTGTCCAAGTATGTGATCTATTCTGGAGAATGTTCCATGTGCACTAGAGAAGAATGTGTATTCTGCTGGTTTAGGGTGAAATGTTCTGAATATATCTGTTAAGTCAGTCCGGTCCATTGTGCCATTCAAAGCTGTTGTTTCCTTGTTGATTTTCTGTTTAGATGATCTGTCCATTGTTGTAAGTGGGGTGTTGAAGTCCTTTACTATTATGGTATTATTACCAATGGGTTTTTTTATGTTTGTGATTAATTGCTTTATATATTTGGGTGCTTCCACATTTGAAGCACAAACATTTGAAGCATAAATGTTTACAATTGTTAGATCTTCTTGGTGGATAGACCCCTTAATTATTATATAATGCCCCTCTTCATTTATTGTCACAGTGTTTATTTTAAAACCTAGATTGTCTGATATAAGTGTAGCTACTCTGGCTTTCTTTGGTGACCATTAGCATGATAGATGGTTCTCCATACCTTTACTTTCAATCTGAAGGTGTCTTTAGGTCTAAAATGTGTCTCTTGTAAACAGCATATAGATGGGTCTTGTTTTCCTATTCATTCTGTTACCCTATGTCTTTTGATTGGAGTGTTTAGTCCACTGACATTTATAGTGAGTACTGAAAGATACAAATTTATTGCCATTATGTTGCCTGTAGAGATTGGAGTTTCTGGTGGTGTTCTCTAGTCCTTTCTAATCTTTGTTGCTTTTGGTCTTTTTTTTTTTTTCTTCATTATTTCTCCCCTCAGAGAGTCCCCCTTAAAATTTCTTGCAGTACTGGTTTAGTGGTCAGGAACTCCTTTAGTTTTTGTCTGGGAAACTTTTTATCTCTCCTTCTATTTTGACTGGCAGCCTTTCTGGCTAAAGAATTCTTCACTGCATATCTTTTTCTGATTCAGCACATTCAATGTATCCTGCCACTCCTTTCTGGCCTGCCAAGTTTCTGTGGATAGGTCTCTTGCGAACCTGATCTGTCTTCCCTTGTAGGTTAAGGTCTTTTTTCCCTTTGCTGCTTTCATGATTCTTTCCTTGCCTGAGTATTTTGTGAATTTGACTATGATATGCCTTGTTGATGGTCAGTTTTTGTTGAATCTAATGGGAGTTCTCTGTGCTTCCTGGATTTTGATATCTGTGCCTTTCCCCAGGTTAGGAAAGTATTCCGCTATGATATGCTCACATAAACCTACCCCTTTTTCTCTCTCTTCATCTTCTGGGACCCCCTAAGATTCTCATGTTATTCCTTTTTAAGGAGTCACTGAGTTCTCTAATTCTTATATCGTGCTCTTTTGCCTTAGTCTCCCTAGCTTTTTTTCTGCTTCATTGTTCTCCATAAGTTTGTCCTCTATATCGCTGATTTGCTGCTCTCCTTCATCCATCCTTGCCGCTGTGGCCTTCATTTGAGATGCAGCTCAGTTATAGAATTTTTTTTTTTATCCTAAGTAGCTTTTACTTCTTTTATCTCCACGGAAAGGGATTCTAATCTATTTTCAATGCCAGCTAGTATTCTTATTATTGTGATTCTAAATTCTGGTTCAGGCATCTTGCTTGTATCTGTGTTGATTAATCCCTGGCTATCATTTCTTCCTGTTCTTTCTTTTACGGTGAATTCCTTCCTTTTGTCATTTTGAAGGAAGAAAAGGAACTAATAAAGTAAAAAAAAAAAAAAAGTTTCTTAGTTAAAAAAAAAACCACAAAGTCAAATAAAGGATGCTGGATCCTCGGTATATTTTGGTCTCGTTGAAAAAAGCTTGAAAAATTCGAAAAAAAAGGGAAAAAAAAAAAAAAAAAAAAAAAAAAAAGGAAAAAAAACCAAAGGAACACGTTTAAAAATTTGAAAAAATGAATACAGTAAAACAGGATAAAATAAAATGATGAAAGTAAAATAGAATTTAAGAAGTTTACAAAAAAGTAAAAAATATAGTAGAGAAAATTTAAAGAAAGATCTTTTTAATAAAAATGAAAAAAATTAATTTTTTCTCTTTCTGTATTCAAGAATAAGAAAAAGAAAAAGAAAAAAAAAACAATAGATGGACCAGCAAACAGAATGAAATATGATTGAAATTACATCCAGTGTCCCCTAGAAGTCAAACTATGAAGCACTTTATAGTCTGTAAACTTAGCAAGAGGAGAGACTTGTGGTGTTCCTCAAGAGCATAGTTGGCTCAGTAGGGTGGGACTTAGTGTAACGGCTCCATTCTCCATTAGATGGCGCTGCTTAGCTTACTGGGGTGGATTGTTGTGGCATGTGTAGGTGTGTATGTGCATGCCCAGGAGGGTTGAAAATGGCATCACCCAGCTACTCAGTTTCTAGTTTCAGAACTCTGTGCTCTTCCCGGCTGCAATCAAGCACCCCTCCTTTGTCTTGGTCTTCCATATACTCCCCACTTCTATACTGTACATGACCAAGCTGTCAGGCTGCCAGGCAGTACCTCCCACCTGACTTTTATCTCAGATGGGGCTCTATTTCCCAACCCCTCACTTCTGAGGGACCGTGGCTTTGACCCACTCAGACCCTCTGGGGGAGGGTCTCACTGAACAATGGCTGGGTGCTGGCTTGCCCCCAGGGATGTTCTTGAGACCGCACTGCTGCCAATGCCCAGAGACTGCAGCTGGATGCCAGCCTGCCCCAGAAAATGTTCACTCACTCGTGTAGCAGCAGTGTTTCAGGGATTATGGTAAATCAGAACGCACTTCTGGTGCTAGGATTCACCCTTAACGTCCTTGTTCCAGCAACAGTGAATGTGGTTATTCTCTAGGGCCTTTGCCTGTGGGGAGGCTGCACAGTCTCTACCAAATGTCCTCCCAGCAGAAGAACTGCCACTCCCTGTGTGGCCTGAGGACCCCTTGGACCTCTCTGTGTTCCTGAGGATTTGCCCTTCCCACCAGAGCACTACCACCTATCCAGCTGTGAAGTTTCAAACTCTGCACTCCCCTTGTTTATAAAGTCTTAATGAAATTTAAACCCTCTCCTTTCTCCCTTTTTTGTTTAGTCCTTTGGGCTGTTTCCACTCTTCCACCTTCTCTCCAGCTGCTTTGGGGGGGGGTTGATTTTCCATACTCTCCCCCTATTTCTATCTTCTTTCCATAAGCAAAAACAGCTCCCTGCCCTCCACGGCTTCTTTTTCCCCAAGTTCAGCTCTCTGTGTAACCTGTCAAGTTCTGTGGTTCAAGTTTTGCATATTGTTTTCTTAATCCTCAAATAAGTTTTGTAGGTATGCAAGATGGTTTAATGTTGATCTGGCTGAATTTCAGGGATGAAAGATGCAAAATAAACTTCCATGCTCTTCCAACGTCTTGGCCTCTCCCTCTTCTCTCTTTCCTTTGACTCACCCTTCATTCTTTAGATCATCCTTTTTACAATGAGATCACTAATTCTCTTGGAACTGATTTTTGTGTATGGTTTGTGTTAAGAGTTCAATAACATGTTTTCCTTTATGGATACCCAATAGCTGCATTTATTGAAACATTTTAGAGGTTTTGCATATATTTTATAAAAAAAGATTTATTCCTAGCTACGTGCTGTTTTTAAAAATGTTTCTGTCAATGTTATCTCCTTTTAAATTATTTCATTTTTGGTTTGTTGCTGGCATTATAAGAAATACAGTTGATTTCTGTGTATTAAGAATCCAGCAACTTGCTTAAACTTTTATTAATTCTGATAGTTGATCTGTAGATTCTGATTTCTAGGTATTTCATTCACATCATTTGCAGTGACAGTTTTGTGTCTCCCTTTACAGTCTTATAACTTCTCTTTCTCTTGACTCACTGCCCTTGTTATCTAACCTTTAGGTCAGTGCTGACTAGCAGTGGTGACTGCAGGTCCCCTTGTCTTGTGCCTGATTTTGAAGGCAAAATGTTCATTGCTTTATCATTAAGTATGAATTGTAGAATTTAAAAAAAATACTCGTTAGAAGATTATGGGAGCACCCATCTATTTTCATTCATTGCTAAGAGGTTATTTTGTTTCATCAAAAGTGGATGTTGACTTTTGTTATGTGCTTTTCCTGCATTCATTGATATGATGTAGCTCCTTTAGTCTGTTAATATAATTAAATATACTGATTGCTTTTTCAAAGTTCAAACAACATTACATTCCTGGAATAAACAAAACTTGTCTGCCACATACTACATTTTGTATATATCTAGATTTTGTTTGGTAACATTTGTACACAATTATTGCATCCGTGGTTATAATTCTCCTTTCTCTATTGCCCTTGTCAAATCATCAGATTATTAAGGTTATGCTGGCTTTCAGAAAATAATTTTGTGTGTTTCTTATTTTTCTATAGTCTGGATAAGGCTGTGAAAGAGTAGAATTATATCTTTCTTGAATTTTCAAAGATCTTACCAGTAAAGCCATTGGAGGCCTTTTTTAAAAAAGATTTTAAACTGTTGGTTCAATTTATTTATTGACTATAGGACAGTGCGTATTTTTTATTTATTCTTGAGTCAGTTTTAGTAAATTATATTTTTCCCTAGGAAAAATTTCCATTTCATCTATATTTTCAGTTATTGCCATAAAGCGTTCGCTGTATCATTTTATTATTATTTAAATTTTTTTTTTAATATTTATTTTTGAGAGAGAGAGATAGAGCGTGAGTGGTGAAGGGGCAGAGGGAGAGGGAGACACAGAATCTGAAGCAGGCTCCAGGCTCTGAGCTGTCAGCACAGAGCCCAACATGGGGCTCGAACTCACAAACTGTGAGACCATGACCTGAGCCGAAGTCAGACACTTCGCCACCCAGGCGCCCAGATTTTTATTATTTTTTAATAGCTATAGTGTTTGTAGCTTTTCATTCCTGGTAATGGTTATTTGTGACTTCTCTGTTTTAGGAGGAATCATCTTTCTTATAGTTAATGAATGTTATTACTGTTTGAAAAAGAAATGTTTCTTGATTTTTTTCTATTGTGAATTCATTTTCTATTTTATTAGTTGCTGCTGTCACATTTATGATTTTTTTTCTTCTATCTTTGTGGGTTTATTTTGATGTTCTTTAACTTTGTGAGAGTGATGGTTAGCTAATTATAATTTTCATCTTGAAGGCTAAAACAAGTTAGCTATCTCACACAATTTTTTTCTTTAAGGGCTAAATAGTGAATATTCTAGGTTTTGTGGGCCATGTGGTCTCTGTTGCAACAACTCAACTCTGTCATTGTAGAGTGAAAGCAGCTATAGATACTAAGAAAATAAATGAGCGTGGATGTGTTTCAATAAAACTTTTGGATGCTGAAGTTTGAATTTCCTAGAATTTTTACTTTTCATGAAGTATAATTTTCCTCTCAATTTTTTTGGAATAACTTTACATTTAAAAATGTAAAAGCCATTCTTTGCTCATGGGCAGGCAGGATGTTCTGCTGACCCTAGATTTTTATCACTGAATAGTTCATATTCCATTGCACACATCTACCCCAATTTATGTGTACATTTACCTATTGATGAACATTTGAGTTAGTTCTTGTTTTGGCTATTACAGATTAGGCTTTATGAATATATGTTTTCTTGGTATGAATATATACTTTTCTCTTGAGTAAATACCTAGAAGTGGATCATATGATAGGTATTCTTTTTGTCTTCCCTGTCTTTCATTGGCTTTACTGAATTTTGTTTTTCCTTTGTTTCCTCTTTTATTGTTTGGAATATGTACATTCTAATTTTAATATTTTTGTTGGTTATTCTTAAATTCAAAAGAAACTTTAACCTTCCCATTTCTCTGTGAATACTGAAGATTAATTAGCCTCTGATTTTTTTCATTCATAAAAGAGATAAGACCTTAGCATCTTTTATTGCTATATTTCCTCTCTCCAACTTTCACGTATTGTTGAAATCACCAATTATAGTTTCAGGTTGTTATTTATAGTTTTTAATATTATGTCTCTATTTTTATAGAACTCCTTTGTCATAACTTGCATTAAACTGTACAGTTGCCAGCAAGAATTTCAATGTAGCTATATACTTTTTTTGATTTAATATTCTTTCATGTATCCTTTGTCATCCTATTTTCTGGATTCTCATTTCATTTCTCTGGAGTATGTTTTGAATTATTTTCCAGAATTGATGTTTTCTGAAATTTTTGAGTTCTTGCATGTTTAAAACATATTTATTCTACTCATATTTAAATTACAGTTGAACTTTGAAAGCATTGTTTTGTATTCTTCTAGATGATAGTGTTGTTTATGAGAGGTTTATCAGACTAATTCATTTTATTTTGTATGGTGTCTGGTTTTTGTTTGCTTTCTGAATAGATTTGGGACACTCTTTTTATCCTTAGGGTTTAAGAATTTCCCTATGTGTCTGGGTGGTTCTTTTCATTTTTTATTTTTGTTTTTTCATTTTTCTTGTTTGAATTTTGGTGAACTCTTTCAATTACTTCATTAATGCTTTTCTTCAGGTCAGGAAAATATTTTTCTACTAGTTCTCTAATTTTTTTCTCATACTACTCTCTGTTTTCTGATTTGTTGGCTCATTTTTAGTGGATATCGGTCTTCTTAGATCTGTCTTCTGGATTTCTTAATTTTACTCTCATTTTAAAATTTCTGTTCTTTTTATTCTACTTTTAAAGATAGTCTCATTCTCTGTCTCCCTCTCCACTTCCTTTTTGCCTGCTCTTCATTCTCTGCCCCTCCTCCTCTTTCTCTCTAGATCACTGATTTACTCTTTCTTATTTACTACAATTAAATTGAAAAGGGAAAACTATTTGCAAGGATTTTTGTTCCTTCATTGGTCCTTTCTTTTCATACTAGCCCATTCTTGCTTTATGGATAGTTTTGGATCCAAATTCTCTCATCTTTTTGAGACACTGGGATACTTTGAAAGTTCTCTTTTGTCCCATGCATTATTTTTGTATCTCCTAGGGTATGTTCTGTGTTTGCTCATTTTGTTCTTTTCATTTATCCCGTTAACTTCCCAAAATGTCTGATAGTCTTTGGCTTTCTGTTATATTTATTAACAAGTGTTTAATTAATAATCATGACGATTGATATAGTTAGCTGGTATGTGTGTCTTCTGCAATTAGGTAGATCTTTTTTTTCCAGCTGGTCTCTCCTGTAAAGGGAGGACTGCTCGTAGGTGCTGGGCTAATCTGTTCCTTAAGGGTCATAAGGAGTTTTTCCCTGAAGGAGTTTATTTTGGGTGATAAAGACTTTATTTTCTTTATGGACGGAACTTTGTTTTTTAATAACCTCCACTTTCTTGGGGGCCTGGAATTACATCATGTTCTTTTTTACTTTTCTCTCCAGCTCCAACATACAATGCTAGGAACTTTCGTAATTTGGGAGGTTCTCATTGGAGCATAAATAATTCCTGCCAGCATTTCTGTATACTTTGAGGGGTTGAGGAGAGTGGCCCAAATGTTCTGTAGCAATCCTTTTATTAATTACTTTAATAAATGGCCTCAGAGATCATTCTTGCTCTTTTTCTTATTTCTGGGCTTGAATTTTCTCCACACTTCTTTGGTGAAACATAGCTCTTTTTTTTTTTTTTTTTTTTAACTTTTTTAATGTTTTCTTTTTTTAGACAGAGACAGAGTGTGAGCAGGGAAGGGCCAGAGAGAGAGGGAGACACAGAATCTGGAAGCAGGCTCCAGGCACTGAGCTGTTAGCACAGAGCCTGATGTGGGGCTTGAACCCATGAACCACAAGATCATGACCTGAGCTGAAGTTGGATGTTTAAATGACTGAGTCACCTAGGCACCCTGGTGAAACATGGCTCTTACTTCTGCATTAATCTTCTGTACATATCTCCATTTTCCCCCCATGCCAGTCATATCCCATTTGTTTCTCATTTTTTTCATGAATTCATGACAAAATGTGTCTTTCTTGTTCCCAGAGCTGTGGTGGGTTTTTTCCCTTTATTCTTTAACATTTTAGGAAGGAGAGATATACTTGTACTCAGTCCACCATCTTAAGCTGGAAGGCAAGTTATACAAAGGATGAATGAATATTTTTGATAATACAGCAGTAGTACTGTTACTGCAAAGCTGTAACTTCTGTCACTTAATGTATTTTACCACCAACTTTCTTTAAGAGTAAGAAAACTGGTAGGTTGAAGATCTCTGTTTGCCATGGTTAGATGGTGCACCTTCATGATGTTGTAGTAGGCAAATGAGTCATTCTTCATGTTGCCATGCAAATATTAGCATTATTAGTATTATTATAAAATAAGTTTCAAAAAGTTCATAAAATAGGAATTTACTGGAATAAAAGGAAAAAATAATCAGCATATAAAAATTCTAAATCTTGGGAGACAATTCTTCGTGGGTTTCTCATATTTCTGTATGCCTTGCAAGGAACGGCACTAAGTTTCCTGTTCTGGACTATCTTTAAAAAATCTTGGTAAAAAACATATCAAATATACCATCTTAACCATTTTTAAGTGTACAGTTCAGTGCTTAATATATCTTTAATATTCACATTGTTGTGTCAGATCTCCAGAACTCTTTCATTTTCTAAAACTGGAACTCTATATGCTCTACACACTAAGCTTGCATTTCCTCCTCCCTTCAGCCCTTGGTAACCACCATTCTTTCTATGTGAATTTGACTGCTTTAGATACTTCATATAAATGGAATCATGCAGTATGCTATCCTGAGGCTGTGAAGTGATATTGTGGTTTTGATTTCCATTAAACTATCTTCTAAAAGATGTTCGGATAGTGCCGCAGACCAGCTCCAGCAACCAGGGGTTCCTGAAGGATGAACGGCATCAGCGAAAAAGTGAAAACAAAACAAAACAAAACAAAAATAAAATGGACACAGACAACAGCAGTGTGTTGAATTGGCCGATTTATTGTAGCAAACGTGGCATTATATTGTCTAGTGATTTCCTTGTAGCATATGTCATCTATGTTTTGACCTAATTTTGAAAATGTTCCTATGTGGAATCAACCTTTAAGAAATAACATGGCGATTTTCTCGTAATGTCCCGCCCTTTGATTATTGATTAATCTCTTACATTATTCCATTATGGACCTGCGTTTATCTATAATCTTATAGTTATAAAGCATTTGCTTTGCTGTTTTCATGAAAGGTCATCTATCTCTCAACACCTCAAGTGGAACAGTTACAGGGACATGACCTCCTGGTGGTTTTTTCCTGAACCACTTGAAGCCAGAAGAACAATGTGTTTGCCTTGGTCCGAGGTGCCAGGAAGGGGCCGAAAAAGCCTTAGAAACCCATGCCTCATACATTCTCAGAGAGACAATGCACCTAGGAACCAATGAAGCATTCTGTACCTTAACTGACTAGGTTCAGTCATCATCTGGAATGCCTCTGGGGGCCAGGTGGGCCTAGGAGTTGAAGTCACCTGTGCCCAGAGATACACTCCTTAGGTGCTGGAGTGGGGCTTTCAAATCCATATGTCTCTTCTCTACAGGCCCTCTTTGCTGGCAAATGCATGAGGTTATCCTTCCTGTAAGTAGAGGAGTCTCCATAGGGGATGGCAAGGGCTAAATGTAAGGCCGCACAATTTCTTGCAGAACCTTATTTTCTTTCCTAATGGTTCTTTTCCCAGGGGGCCTGTCAAGGGCAATTCTCCAACAGACAATACCCAAGGTACTTTTATTAAGGCCAAATTACCTACAAGCGGGAGTACAAGTACTGTTGGTGGGCCGCCTTGCAGTCACCAATCCGTCCACAGCCTGGGCCTTGCCATCAGGCTGGGATAGCTCGGCTTCCAGCAGGACACCAAATAGCTTCAGAAGCTAGAGGCAGTATCCTCCCTGTGGAGTAAATATTGAATATATTTGCTTAGTTTCCATTATAAAATATTTGGCTTACCTAGCTTGCGGTTTCTCAGCTGTGATATAAACCTGTGGTGTGTGTAGCATCCATTTGAGCCCCTTCTCAGCTTCATGGGATTTCAAGAGCACTGCAAGCAGGAATCTCTTGCTGCTTGGTATGCCATAAATGATAAAGTCCTTTTTCTCTGACCTAGGAATCTTGTGCCACCATCCATGCCAACTTCCATGAAACAATGGCAGGCTAACTTCTTAGCTTTCAAATAGGGTGAAGCCTGAGACCTTCCCACTAATTATAAATTGAAAAGAAAGAACACATTTAACCTGTTTGAATTCAGTAGTAATACAAATGTCTTATATAAGAATACTGTAGTCCTTTTTAAAAAAGTACGTTGTTTTTCAGTGCTTAATTTTTCTTTTTCTTTCCATTTTAGTGCTGAGTTTCATGAGAGGCTAAGTAAAATTGATAAGCTGAAGAACAGATATGAAATCCTTACTGTTGTTATGCTGCCTCCTGAAGGAGAAGAGGAGAAAACACAGGCCTATTATGTAATAAAGGTAATCTTAATTGATTCATAGTTGTGATATAGTGAAGTATCTTTTGTACTGGCAAGTATCTTGCCAGCTCTTTGTTAATAACCAAAATGTCATTGTTTTTTGTGTTTTGGTTTTTTTTGCCATGCAATTTCAAATTTCATGGCGCACTCATAGCTACTAGAGCTATAAAACATTAGTGGTTAGGTGGAGGTACTGAAGGTATTATTTTTATACACCTTGAGTCCATGAGGTCAAAGGGGGGTCTGGACGACTCTTTGATACTTTTTTTTTTTTTTTGGCTATCATTTGTGTCATGTCATTTTCCCTCATTTATTCAAGATTTATAATCTGTTTTATCCTAAGACCTGCATGTCTTTAATAAACACTCATGTAACAACCTGTTCAACACCTCAGGCTCAAAGCTTTACTTCCCCATAGCTATCTGCTCATATGGCTATATCCTAGACCACATCATCCCCTGGAGCTACACCACCTTTGAATCTTATTCTCCAATTTACCACTGCAGCTCTGGTAAGGCAGATATCCAGAGAGCAAGAGGACTGTTCCTTTGCCTTCATGCTAGATGGGAGACAGACACATCAGGTGAATCTGCTCTATTCTGATGTTTGAGAGTTGTCTGCCATTTCATGGTTATCTTTACCTAGTAACCCATAAGGAGAAATGGAGAAGTGATCAGAAATCGGATGCATTTCCCTGAGTACTGCTATATTCATCTTTCCCATGTAGAAAATACCCTGAATAGGTGTGATTTACCTTACACAGAGGTCTGGGAAGTTACTCAAGACACTAAGAGGGAATGGAAAATTTAATTCATTTTTCCTCTATCATACACTGATAGGAGTGAGAACATCTCCCAATTCACACCTTTAGAGGATGGCCCTCATGGATGGATGTTCCCTTTCCTTTGAGTTGTATTTAATCTTCCAAGTTTCCTTCTATAGCCCTTCTTTGAGCATGCTCTTAACAGACGCATGGAGTAGGATATGCCTGCCACTTTGCCTCAGGAAGTTCTACCTATATGAGAAAGGAGTCCCAGCTGTCAAACCCTTCTTGTAACTCATCAGTCTGTATTACTTGAGGCTTCTGCCCTATACTGAGACTTTCCTCCTGGTTTTGAGAGTCTGACCTAGACTTTTTCTCTGGCATGGATGGCATGGATGGTGGCACAAGATTCCTAGGTCAGAGGAAACCTCAGACTTTTTCTCTGGTTTTGAGAGTCCCTGAGGGGTGAAGGGTAGGCTCTAGTCTGTTCAGTGTTGGGAAGAAGGTAGATGTTGCAATTCCAGTTAAGTTTCTCTTTTAACAAGGGCTGTGATGAGTTATCTAAAAGCACTGGTGTTAAGAGTGCCTCCATCATCAAGTGACCTTGAATAATTTATTTAATCATTTGGGGTGCTTAGTTCCCTCACTTGCAAAATGAGGATATTATTACTTTTGCTGTGAGAAGTAAATGAAGAAATATATGTAAAGCTCTTAAACAGTGCCTGGAGTAAAATGAGCCCTCAGTAAATGTTAGCTGTCATTATTTTTATTGCTGTGATGATGATGGTGGTAATAATGCATCCATTTTTCAGGAAAACAGGCAAATTTTTTGAGGAAAAGAGTATATGCCTTCTGTTCACAGTGAAGTTGCTAGATAAATGTCACTATAAGGGATATATAAGATGAATAGAGGTGATCAGTTACCTTCCCAGTTTCCTAATGCCACTCCACTTTCCATCCTCTCCAGGGTCCACAGCTTGCCACATTATTCCATGTTTCATTGTATAGCATATTTAAATGTTTTACTGTTAACACTTACATGTGCCAGATGTATAAAAATGAAACTATTTCTTTGTAACTAAACTCAATGTATCTTACATAGTCCTTATAAGGAAACAGCTCAACTCTGACCACAATTTAATGAAACTATTAGAAAATGAAATTACTAGAATATGCTTTAAAATGCTGACAGAAAGGAGTAAATAAAAATTTCACCCTAATATCAGCTTTCTAAATCTACAATAAAAGGTATACGTTCTCTATTCTCTTAGAGCCAAAAAGGATCATGGAGTTTCTAGAAGTTTAAGGTATATATGGAATTAGATCAGAAAATATGTATAAATGTACAAACTCAGCACCTTTGTTTGACAAATAAAGAAACTGAACTTGGAGAAGGAAAGTGAATTGTAACTCAACTCACTTGTGGGAAACCCAAAACTAAAATCTAGCTGTTTTGAATCATTCTAGCTTTCTCCCACTACAGTATTTTTCAAATAAAAAAACTTGCCAATTCTATACTCTATGTACTGGAATTATAATTTATCTAAGAACTTTTTCTAAGCTATATTTTTTATTATGTACTTTTTACTACAAAAATGTGTAACATATTTTGAAGCATAATAAATACAAGTGAAAATGTTAAGAGTTAAGGAATTACCAATAATTTTTTAAATGACCACTTTCTGGTTTAAATACACATACGTAGGGATTGAATAAATTAACAAATGAAATTATTAGTTGATTTTGATTAAAGATGTCTTTTGGCACTTTTTAATATATATGTACTATCCCTGTCAACCTTTATTTAGGGAAATTCTTTGAAACTTTTTGGATTCAACTCTTGACAGCCTAGCCCAGTGACAGAGTTAAGCTGGAAAAGTCACTGAGTAGGTCTACTACTGAGGAATTTTTGGTTTTCAGCAATTTATAGACTGTATTTTTTCCCAGCCACTTTTAGCAATTATCTTTCTCTAATTTTTAAAATTTATTTTTAAAATATGGTAAAATACACTTAAAATTGGCCACTTTAACAATTTTTTAAGTGTGCAGTTCAGTGGTATTAAGTACATTCCCACTGTTGTGCAACCAACACCAACATCCATCTCCAGAACTTTTTCATCTTCCCAAACTGAAACTCTCTACCCGTTAAACACAGAGTCACAGTTTTTCCCTCCCCTCAACCCCTGGCAACCACCATGCAACCTTCTGTGTGTGAATTTGACTATAATAGGCATCTCATGTAAGTAGAATCATGCAGTGTTTCTTTTAAAGATATGGAATGCTTCACAAACTTGCATGTTATTCTTGTACAGATGTCATGCTAACTTTTTCTATTCTGAGTTTAATATGTGCTATTGAAGTGAGTACTCTGATTTTAATTTTACTTAACTGTTCAAAGATGTTGAAATCCTGGGTTGGAAATACTAAGCATTTACTTTCCTAGGTGTACCCTGCTCACCTCTTTTATTCCTGACTTAAAATGAGAAAGTATTCCTAAGCCTCTTTCAGGCCAGAAACATACATTCTCCTTATTGAATATCTAGTCTGAAGCCACCTCCAAGTTAACCCTATCTCCACTAAAGTTTATACCTGCTTTCTGGTAATTTTTGTTGGAAAGTCTTAATGCAAGCTTTGGTTAGTTACTACACTTCCATCACAGTTTGTATCCTATGTGCTATATTTTAAATGTCTTAGGGATTTAGTGTTCTACTCTAAATCAAGTGCAAGAAATAAATGCTTGATGCTACATGTAGGCCCCAAGGTAAATTGGTATTGTTGTGAGTAAACTATTTCTTGCCCTGAAAACAGACACTCTCCCCCATAGTAAATAATTTTATTCAATCAGTTCTATTCTGTATTTCATAGGCTGCTCAAGAAAAAGAAGAACTTCAAAGGGAAGGTGACAGTTTGGATGCTAAGATCAACAAAGCTGAAAAAGAAATCTATGCTCTAGAAAACACCTTACAAGTGCTGAGAAGTTGCAACAACAACTATAAACAGTCTTTTAAAAAAGTGACTCCATCTAGTATGTGGGAGTTATTAAAAATTTTATATGAATATATGCAATTAAAGCTGTAGCTATTTATTTTAAAAGAGGAACATTGTGAGACAAGGAAAACAAGAATGTACCATGTTTGACGGAATCAGAAAAACTAATCACCTCCCCCTCTTTAAAATAAGGGCTAAGGTGTTATTTCCATTATTCTAGTGATATTGAATTCTCACTTTTCTAGGGAATTAATTTCAAATGTGAAGAAAATGGCAGCATATTGGCTATGTTGACAAAACAAGAATGGCTACTACATGACCATATTGATTTTCAACGAATAGACATAAGGAATTTAACCTCCTATAACAAAAAATGTTAGAAGTTTAATAGATAGAAGATTGAAGCTTGCTTTCTACACAGCATGTTAAAAATTTAAGAATTCTCTAATTCTAGGTGATGAGTATGAACTAAAAATCCAACTAGAAGAACAAAAAAGAGCTATTGATGAAAAATACAGATACAAACAAAGACAAATCAGGGAACTACAGGAAGATATCCAGGTAAATTCTACACACTTTAGTAATAAGTCCTTAGTAAAAGTTAACTATCATTATTATTACACCTACTATCTTGTTATCTTGTACAAAGAAGACAATTTGTTTAGAGAAATAGAGAGTAAAAGTCTCATTTGAATGAGAAAAATAAGTGACCAAAGTGTTAAATAAATTAATTAAAACCACAATACTCAGCACAGGATGGACTGCTGATAATGACTTCTTAATTAGCTGATGAACTATAGCTAATTATCCATTAAATTTTATTTAATAAATTTTTATTTCATTCAGTTCCTTAAAGATCACCTTAAAGATTGATCCTTAAACAAAATTTGAAAGATAAAAATAATCTAGTAGAAAGTAGTTACTAAACCACATCACTGAAAGAGAAAACAATGTGTTTGGTAAGCAAGCTTTATATAAAAACAAATGAATTAAAATTAAATGAATACTTGAAAATTGGCAAGTTGTAAGTTATTGATTCTAACCAATATGTTAACACTTTATTTTCTGCAGAGCATGGAAAATACTTTAGAAGTTATAGAGCACTTAACAAATAATGTCAAAGAAAAATTATCAGAGAAGCAGGCTTTTTCATCTCAGCTACATAAAGAAACTGGGGAGCAGAAGCCAAAATTAGAGAGAGTAACTAAACAGGTATCACTGTCTTTTTAAAAACTGATCTTTGATATTTGTATGTTTTGGAGTTACAAATGGTAACTCCAAATCCTCCTTCATCCATCCATCAAAAAATACGAAGCTCTGGAAAATAGGTTTAAGTAATAATTGACCACTATTGACCAACAGTGTGCAAAACTCACCAGGGAAATCCGACTTTTGAAAGACACAAAAGATGAAACACTAGAAGAACAAGACATCAAACTTCGTGAAGTGAAACACTTCCACAAGATCATTGATGAAATGCTAGTCAAGGTCACTGAAGAAAATGCTGAAATCCATATTATCCTTCAAACATACTTTCAGCAGGTAGTAACAGTACCTTCTAGTTAAAGTATTTTTTAAACACTTCATGAAATAAACAGTTTATGGCATTTATCATAAAGTGAGGTCTAACTAAAAATATTCTTCTGAAAATGCAGTGGTACTAATTATCGCTGTTGAATATTCTTCCAGAATGGTTTAGAACTACCTACAGCTGGTAGTAAAGGTAGTCGCCAGACTTCTAGATCACCTTCACAGACTTCACTGTTGTCAGCAAGGTAAGTGGAGGCTTAGAAACCACCTGTTAATAACCCTCTAACCTATGCAAACACAGAGTGATTGGAACTGCCAGTGCTCTCCTGACCCTTACCCACTATGTCAGTGTCACATGCAGAAAACAGCTAGGAGGATAAGATTCTTCTGATTTCTGTCTGATGTCAGTTTCTATTCAGGCATGGAGTGCTTTGTGACTAGCAGCTACTGCAATAGTATAAAGTATGGAATTCTGGAAGTTACATCTTGCATGGTCAACCCTGAGTAGGGGAATTTTTTAAACCATAAAAAGATAACTTAGATGTACAAACATATGGAATGATTTTTATTATTGGAACCACGTTATAAATTTTTAAGTTGTCAGAATTTTACTTTGTTTTTCCTGCTTTATTTTCCTAACAAGGAAATGATTCTTTACTTTGGCAGTTTAGTTTTATCCAGAATTCTATCAGGTAGATAGATGTTTAACCAACACTCCTGTACTTTGCTGACAAAATGAAGTTAATGATAATCCTAATTTTAAAATTCCTAATCTCCTACACTCAGTAGCCATTTGCTTTTCATTAGTTGCCATAGAGCTTTCACAAAAAGGGACATCCTAAAAGGGACATCCTAAAACGTTGTGTTTGAAGTAAAACAAAACTGTTTCTACATAAACATGGGAAGCAGTCACCCTGAACATTGCTGTACTTTCATATTTTTAAAACTTAGCATTTCAGAATCATATAGCTAGTTATGCTTTTCAAATGACCCCATCACTTTATCCTGTCAATAGGACTAGCATTTTCTTCTATCTTCAGTTACATATTATTATGGTCACTCTTGCCAGCACCCAAATTCCCATGGCTCTCGCTTTATCTTTTATGCATAATGACTTTTGCAAAACCTTTAATGCTTAATGATTCTACTTCTAAAATGATTACAGTTGAAAATATTTTTCTCAGATTTGTTGAACTAGTTGAAACTGTATTCTTGCCTTTTTTTCTTGGAACTAATTTTTTTAATGGTTATGCTTTTAAAATTTAGTAGTACTATTAAGAATATATACTTTTTGATCTCTTTATTTTCTTGTGGGACTATGGTATCATTTGCTATTAGTTAGGGGGGGTCTCTACTGATACAAATTTTGAATTTAAAATCATGCTTTTTTTCCCTCTAGATCATCCAGAAGTACAAGTACTTCTGCTTCTCAGACTTCAGTTAAAGTATTAGAGCTGAACTTCCCAGACTCTTCTCCAGGAATTGGTAACACAAGTAATAGGCCAAGTGCTACCAACATTTCTAGTAATGGTAAAAACAAAAAAGGCAGCAAATAAACATCTTAATCTCTTTTGTAGAAGTTGTAAACACAAAAACAAAAATCTTCAAAAATAGTGAATCTCCCCTATGCTTTTGGGTGCTGTGTAATGTTATAATCGAGGCCTAATGAAATCATGTTTAGAAATACATAATGACTACACCAAAGTTTAATCCAGTGGAAGATGTGAAAGCTGTTAAAAAAAAAAAAAAAAAAAAAAAAGTCAAGGAATTTAGGTCCAAATAAGCCAAAGAAACATTTAATTTTCTTAGCTTTTGCCACACTGTTTTCTTCACAGAGAAGGAAAGCAGCAATAGCAGATTCTTAACAATGCCACATGTTCTATAAGCATAGATAAAATTGTTTTTCACTGTTCTTTTCATGTTTGTTACATTAGAAAATAGTTTGCTTCATTATTTCACACTAGCCATGAAACTACATTCAATTGTAATGTAACACAATCTTTCAGGCAATTTATGAAGAATCACTGTCTATGAATAGTTTATAATACTAAAATTCTTACTTACCCTAGAAAATCCTGAAGTTAGGTTTTCTTTATTCAAAGAAACAGGTTTCTTGGACTTCTGGGGGAGAAGTCTGTTAGTTTATTCTTTTGGTATGATTCTAAAATTTTTAACCAAAAAAATAGTATTTACCCTTCCCCCTCCAAGAAAACAATTAATAGGAAAAGAGATAGCACTATGTATCAATAAAAATATTTAAGTTCCTAGGAATTACTCCACTTTGATCTTGAAAGAAGTCAAACACATTAAACATTTTGCTCTCAATATACAACCAAGCATAAAGAATAATAATGTATTTTGAAGACGTTTTTTTCCCAAGACTTTCTTGATTTAATAAACGAGAGCTAGGTATGATTTGATTTGCAATAGGAACTCCATATATTTACAGTGGAGGTGTAATACCAGATTTAGAGTTATTCAATTTATACCTTATTATATACCATGTGCCCAACACTCTGAACTCTTGAAACAGTGTGGAGTATGATTATGTTATAAAACTGGCTTTTAAATAAATGTATTAGAATCTATGTACTTTAATGGAGTATTTCTCCTTCAAACCTTGGGAGAAAGTATTTGTTATGACAGTTGTCATTGTTTAAAAGTGTCATTTGCAGTTCCTTTTGAAAGGTAGTAGTGGCAATAAACCTGTCTTTCCTGATCATTATTTGAATATTTTATTATTATTTTTAGAAATAGCCAGGAAACGGGATAGCCAAGTCCAATGAATAATTTTTTTGTAAAACATGGTTGTAAATGCGTGAGATTCGGGAGACCTAAAAACGGATTAATTTTATGGTCACTTTGTGTGTTCACTAGTTCTTATTCTCTGCCCTAAATTACTTTGTAAATTACAACTTGCATTTCAATATTAAACACTATCTTCTAAGGAGGAAGGGATTGTCTTACTAGCTCTGTGATCTTGGAGAAGTTACTTCTACTTTTTTCCTTATTTGTAATACTGAGACAGTAACAGTTACCTACATCACGTTTATTAAAATAGTCAAATATATGCAAAATGTACAGGGCCTGACACAAACTGCACAATAACTTCTACCTGTTGAGTCACCACCCAAAGGCTAGCACAGTATTTGTGGGATGGTTAGGTTCTAGGTCAGCATACAAGCCTACATTTAACTCCTAAATAAAGTAACAGTTCCAGCCTCATGTGTTTAATAATGCTAAATGGTGACACAGGGATCAACCCCATTAACTCCAAATCTGGAGTTAACTTCCATATATTGTGTTAGAAATTTACTTATTAAGTCGAGACACAGACTGGGTGTGCAACTACAGACATAATAAGGAGAAAAACTGCTAAAGATAATCACTAGCAATTCTTGACAAGTAAATAAAATGGTTTAAGTAAAATACTGAAGATGTACTAGCAATTCCTAAAGGTCAAAGACTATTTAAGAGATAGTTTTCATGCTTTACAAAAACCACTATGTAGGACTATGTATGGATGATAAAGGAGGTACACAGAAAGAACCAGACTCTTTTAAGATGAGTTTCTTGTACAAAGATGAATGCATGAGTAACCTTTCTACTGCTATCAACCATGATTTTTGACCAGTTTTTCTCTATTCCATTGCAAAACAACTGTAGCTTTTTCATTAGGCCCCCAGTGCTGAAGTTTGAAAGCCACAAATAGTACATACCTAGTAAGAGTGACTTAGAGTGATAGCATTAAAGGTCTGTTGTCATTTACAGCGTCTAGAATCTGAAATTGGAAAGATTCTAAAGACCATTATAAATCAACAACAATGACTCCTATCTCTATCTCCAAATCTGTTTTCAAATTTGGGAGGATCTTTAGATCCAAGTCACTTCTTCAGCTCTAGTTGCTAGAGTTTATTCTGAGTAAAACCAGACTTTGTCGGCCTACTCATTTATTCAGACCTACGAAAGGAGGCATCAAGGGAAGCATTATTAGGAGAGAGATATTAAGAAGAAATGCAGGCCAGTTCTAGGTTAATTAAAAACATGCCCAGTGCCTTCCCAGCTGCACACATGTAGTACTAGGACGGTTTCTGAATTTTCTTTCTCTTAGGAGAAAAGCAGATTTACAGTGTGCTTCTCTTGCCACTGCTGTTTTTGCTAAAAGGATTCTTTTTATTCTGATCTATTCTTGCTTGGAACATAGACTCTAAGGGTCTTGCCAATATTTAAAGTTAAGAAATTTCTTAGGGCTATACTGTTAACAAGGTTTAAAAAAAAAAAAAAAAAAAGAGAGAGAAATAAGCAAAATCAGCCCCTATTCAGTTTTCATGGCTTTATTCCTAAGCTGGTACACAAATCATATTAAGTCAAGCTTCAGAGGTCATTTAGGCAAGACAGATAATCTGCAATATAATCTTAGGAGTTCTACAAAAAATTGTTACTCAAATGATCAATAAAAAATGGCACCTGAAGAACAAATACTGTAGATCTCTTTCAAAAGCTGAGGGAAAAGAATTTAACAGAAACGACCGTTAAATAATTTTTGAAGAAAACAATCCAAGTGTTCAATGAATAAATTTAATTTTCTCTCAAACAGCAGGATAAGGTGGACCCAAGGAATTCTCATATATTTTAATACAGTGAAGAAGCAATACTATGAGAATTATCTTTAGGTGAAGTTTAAATCATCACAGTAAGAAATACTGTACAGAAACATATGCATGAAAAGCCTAAAAATCAAGCTGTGAGGACACCCACAACTGAAACAAATATATTTTGAGAATAGCTGAAAAGCATTTGCTTTCTGCAATCTCTACAAATAAAATAGCTTTTGGAGTGGAGATTTCTGCACTGGACTTAAATAAAAGACCCAAAACTTTCATTAACAGCCTTTTGTGTAAGAGTGCTGATTCCCTTGGCATATTAATTTTTTGGCTTATTTCCTTTTTCTTTTTCAAATGCAGCTATCTGATTAAATATATTGAGTAAATTTTGAGGTAAATTTTTTTTAACTCCACTTTCTGACTGCTCTTTGCTATTTAGTCCATCTGTTTCTGGAGCCTCTGTTTTAATGTCCTCCTCATAAGTATCCTCTATTTCATATTCTCCTTGATTTTTATTTAACTGGTTTCTTTGTTCATGTCTACCAAAATCACGTGATCCAGAATAAGTATATTTTTTATATTTTTCAACCGATTTATAAGAGTAGTCTGAGCTGGCTGGTGAAGTGGAATGCCTCATGGAACCTGGCTCCCACCTTCTATAGTGTTCTTTTCTTCCCTCTGTATCTTTTTCAAATCTTCTGTAACCATAAATTTTCACCTTGTCCTCTGAATTCCTATAAAAGGAATCTGAGGAATCTCTTCTACTGGAGAAATGTTTTTCTGATTTATATGGTTTTTCTGCTTTGCTACTACTTGCCTGAGAATAAAAATCTCTTGGATCTTCAGACCTACCTCCAAAATCATCCGGAATTTCAATCGAAGATGAAGAGACAGGGCATCTATCTTTCTCTTTTACCTGTTTCTTTTGATATGGTAACCTATCCTGCTTTTCCAGTAGTTTTTCCACTTCTTGTTTTTGGTTAAGAAAAGATGCTAAAGTATTGGTTGGAACTGGGAAGAACTCATCTTTCCTATTCTGATCTATCTGACTTGAGGATGCCTTATTAGCTAAATGCCTTTTGGAACTTCGAGAAGACTCTGAACGGTTCCTCCTATGTTTCTTATGCCTTTTGTGACCAGAAGAGGAAGAAGATGATGAAGAAGAACCAGATTCATCAGCAGAAGAAACACTTGAAGAGGAAGAAGTTGATTTTCTTCTTTTCTTCTTTAGCCTAAAAAATACAGTTAACCCATCAGATGTTAAGTACAAAAATGTTTCTTAATTATTCATAAAGATTCTGGTTCTATTTTAAAGTTCTATTGTTAGTTCTCCTTAAAGGTTTCCTAAAATCTGTGGCTTAGATAAGCAATTACTATAATAATCTTAGTTACTACAAGGTCCAATTTTACCAGGAGGCATGACTTTTGGGAAAAAATACTGGGTAGACAGTTGTCAATGAAAGTAAATCCATCATTTCTGAAGGCATAGTTACATTTCCAACATTATCTAAAAAACTTAAGCCCATCTGAACACACAAAGGATAGAACTGAAGTCTTATATCCAGCTAGCTGTAATATATGTGGTTTCTCCACCTTAACACTATTGACATTTTCAACACCTGAATAATTCTTTGTTGGGGAGGTAGAATGATGGTGGGGGGCGGGGTATGCTGTAGGATGTTCAGCAGCATCCTTGACTTCTAGCCATTATATGCTAGTACCACTTCCCAGTTATGATGACCAAAATATGTCTCCGGGGGGAGAGGGCGGAGTTAAAGCTGCCCCCAGTTGAGAACCACTGCTGTAGTTCTAAAACATTTCTCTCTAAAATACAGGCAATTAAAATAACTTATATATTTTATTTATTGTTTGTTTGCAGAATTCTACCTTCAGATTCCACTTTGCTTAATTTCTTTTACAGAAAAACTTGTGGTATACATACTTACAAAGTATCACTGATTATAACTCAACACTTTTTTTTTTTTTTTTACTTACATTACTTCCATATGGCACTTTGGTTCAACTCAGTAGTTGCTTTAAGTTAAAAAATACTGAATGTTATAGTTTACCTTTTCTCCTCTTTTAAGAGCTTACGCAACTTTTCTGCACTTGTTTCTATTTTCTTTGTTTTCTGCTTTTCTTCCTTTTCAGCTTGTTTTTCTCTTAATTCCAAAGATTTCTTTTGGAACCCAGATATCGGAAAAAACCACACGTTAAAAATAGCAGAATACATAAAACCCAGTTTTCAAAAGACCACCCCCCCCAAGCCAGAAATCAAATGGGGTATACCCAAATCACCATATATCCAGCATTAAAGAAATATTTTTAATATAAAAATTAATCATACAGGTGTTTGGCATTAATCATTGGAAGAGCCAGAGTAACATTGAGGACCATATTGCAGTTGGTATTCCATGAAAAAAGGGGAAGCCATCGCATTGGTACCCATGACCCAGAGTGCAAGAAAGGGAAAAAATAAAATATATAATAAAATACATGAAAAAATATTTTTTAAAAAATTGAAAAATTTAGACAGGACACAAATTTTATAAATAAAATTCAAATAAATTCCATTAAGGTGAATTGTGGGGGGAATCACCATGTTCAAATACAAACCATTTAAAAAATAGCACAGCCCAGTTGGATGCATGATTACATAAGAAATCATTTTCCAGTTTGAGGATGGGGATGAGCAGCACCAGATGTCACAGACACAGCAGCAATGGTCCAATTCAGAAGAAAATGCATGAGAAAACATTATCATCAGTATTACAGGAAAAGGCAGTTTAAAATATTTCTCAAAGAGGTTTTTATAATTAACTCAATTACAACAACACTGAATTTGTAACCATCAGGAAAGCTCACTACAAGGACAATTCCCAAAACTACATACCACACATAGGCAGTAGGAATTTTCTCATAGGGCTATTTTTACTTTTAAGTACTATGAAGCAATGTCAAACCCAATTAGGAAAAGCTGTATCTAAAAAGAAATTTTTTATAACGTCTTACTAAGTAATCTAGAATAGTTTTCCCGAGAAGAAAGTTAAGTTTTGGCATTAATTTCAAATATCACTAAATTTCTAAGAGGAAATAAAGAATCACCTGCATATATTTATGAAGCTTCTGCAAAGCATCCTCTGCATCTTTAAAAGTCTCATCCAAAGCCAAAGCTTTCTTATAGTAACTTTCAGCATTTAAAAACTTTTCTTCTTCTTCTAACCTAAATTTGAAACAAAAGGTTTAGCTTTCTGCAAAAACAAAAAATTCCTTATTTATACAGGTCAGAGATTTATGACAGAACTTAAAGAAAAATTTTTTAGCAAATCATTTTCCAAACTAAGCAGTACTTAAATCAGGTACTTTTTACTATTTCTTTGGTAAAAAGACCACATAAACCAAAAAAAGTCAACTCAGATATGGAGAACAGATTGGTGGATATACGGGGTTGGGGAGGGTGGCATTGGTGAAATGGGTGAAGGTGGTAAAAATGTACCATCTTCCAATTAAAAGATAAATAAGTCCTGGGGATGTAATGTACACCCTGGTGACTACAGTTAATGATACTGTATTACAGAAAAAAAATACTGGACTCCATTACTGGTAACTAAAGCCAAATGTAGGTCCAGCATTGGGATTTTAGTCTGATACATGAAAACACATTATCAGCCAATGTCTTCAATAAATTTAGTATAATCTTGAGCTTTAGAATAGAATTATATAGGTTGGGTGCACTTGGGTGGCTCAGTTGGTTAAGAGTCTGACTCTTGATTTTGGCTCAGGACATGATATTGAGGTTCTTGGGATCAAGCCCCACATCAGGCTCTGTGTGCTGACAGCATAGGGGCTGCTTGGGATTCTTTCTCTGCTTCTCTCTTTCTCAAAATAAATATTTAAAAAAAAATTACATAGGTTGGCTTTTCCAATAGTTTATGAAAAATTTTCCCAGAATATTCACTAATGAAGTTGGAAATACCAATGTATACATGTACATTACAAGTAGCCTTCAGAAAGAAGTATTAGATTACAGTCATGTCTACACTATGAAAAATCAGAATTAGAAAGGGTGGATACAAAGCAGAAAGGATTTGCAAAGTACTTTCGGTTTTTCAAAAGTAGGAAAAAGTAATTACTGTGAAACAGAACAAAACCCAAAACCCAATGGCTTCAATGGGATCACTTCTGTATCACTGGATATGGGCATTAAGGGACCAGTTCAAGGCTATCAACATTTTTGGCTTGGATAACATATAGATGATGTTGCCATCCACTCATTTAAACACCAATATGTGGGTAATAAGATAACCATATTTAAGTAGCTGTCTACCTAATGAGAAAGTAAAAAGGTGCTTCAGTCACTTCGGTACAAAAAGAAGTTCTTGAGTTGAAAACAAATATTGCAAATCTCTTTAATTTAGAATTATGGAATGATCATACAAACTGGATTAATAAAACAAATTCATGAAACAGAAAAGTGATAATTTTATTTAAAAAATTAGTTGCAAAAAGATGCTACTAATAACAAATCAGTTTTTAGTTGGTAAAGTAGGCTATAACCAAAAATATTTATATTGGAATATTACATTTCTTCACATTTTATAAATTAGACTAGCCTGTTAGTCATTCAATATTTATGACACAACTATGCAAAGTAGTATGCCAGCATCTCAAGATAGTAACTTAAGTTATAGGGTTTGTTCTTAATGATTTGCTCTTCCATTTAATCTGAGTTTGTGGATTTTACTGCACAGAGCAGAGCAATAAGCTGAATATAATGGCAAAATATTATTCACAACTAACTACAGAATTCTCAATTCATACTTCTGGCATTATACCACTGGAATGATGAAATAAATTAAAAATCCAATTCCTCTCTATTAAAAAAAACCCTCTTGTGCGTGTGTCCAAGAAAAGAGTACTTCCCTTATTTTTGGACCTTCACATTTATATTTCTATATAAGGAGAATAGATATTCAGAACAATGAACTCAAGACACTAAAATATCTCCAACCTCCTATCATAACCTCAGTAATAAGGGAAAAAACACTAAAAGGCTTAAAAAGGACTATATTTAAAAAACATTTTCAACCAAAATTGAAATTAAGAGTGTTCTGAATTAAGTGAGTTAAAGATGCTACTTCCTTACATTAAGTTTAAGATTTTATAGCAGCTGCTTGAGTATTAGATCTCTACTTAATATTAAAAAAAATTCGACACTTACTGCCCTCCTCTTTCAACAAGTGTCTGACAGAGGTATTTTCTTGCATTCCTATGAGTTGGACAGTTTTCCAATGCAAGCTCAAAATCTTCTATTGCTTTGTTCAGACTTCCTTTTGTTGCATATCTAGAGACGTGAAATAAATTAGAGGAATTTATCTTCTGAACTATTAGTAAATCTTATATTCATTTACCTTATAAATATTCCTTAAAAGCCATGATCCACTTACAATGCTCCACGAGCCACCAAAGCTTCCACATTTTGTTTGTCTATTTCCAGAGCCTTATTATATTCATTCATAGCATCTACGTGGCGTCCAACCTTAAAATAATCAACTCCAATCTTCACACTAAAAAGACATTTGTAAACCGTCACATGCATTTCTCAGAATATCCAAACATAATGTTAGCATTGATAAACTTTTAAAACCAATCTAATTTGGCTAATATTTAGTCTGCAATACTCTCAGTATACATAGAGAGTATTTTGCCTTTCAATAACTTTATAACAAATATCTATGAATCCATATATCAATATACTGATTCCTTTTGAAAACATGGAAAATATTGGTTAAAACTTAAGTCTGTTAAGCTTATAGCACCATTTACACCTATAAAAAAGCTAATGTCAAAAACACATCATTTTAATTCATTTATAAACAAATTTGGTCTTAGTAAGGACTTAAGAATGCCTGCCTTATTCTAACCTTTAGACTAGATAATGCAATTGTTGAAAGATAAAGTTTTCATACCATTTTAAAGCCCAAGATGCAGACTGTTTCTTTCTCAATGCAGAAGCAAAATCATCTTCAGAGAAATTTTTGCTGTTCAAAGAAAATGAAAGTCAAACTATATGTTTTTTTTTTTTTTTTTTTTTTTTTTTTTTGGTAACAATCCTTCACTCTAACAGATAAAAATTCAACTCTGAAAAAGTAAATCACAGGCAAGAAATCTGTATTCCACATACAAAAGAATATTCTTAAAACTCTCAGGAATGACTATTATTGTCAAACAGTATTTTTAACCCAAAATTCTTATAAACTTTCTGCATCGTTCTCTACACATATCATCACAACAGATTCCATTCCAGGAGATAGGATCATCTAGTTCACTCGCTTTTTAGCATATTGCAGCTGCTAGGCTTAGAATAGTCAAATATGTCCCTCAGTTATATAGCTTTTGATATCAGCACCATTTACTTCACCACTTCAAAGAATAATAACTGATTTACTATACCTTTGTAAGCCTCGCATTAAAGATGGTGGATTAGATTCATCTATTCCTAGTTTTCCTAGAAGGAATTCAACTACTCCTGGATTAGCAAATCCCAAGGAACTCTGCATGACATTTTCAAAGGATTCCAAAGAATTGCTATTTAGTTCAACACTTTTCCTTAAAAAAAACAAAACACACATACAACAAAAATATAAAAATGACTAACATAATTAGCATGTTCCATTTCTATTAAATAAAACTCGTATCATTTTTGTACACAAAGGTACAGTAATATTATTTTGGTTTCTTTTACTTAAGGGTTATAAAAATGAGCATATTTTGAAATAAGAGAAATTAATTTTCTACTTTGTTGTCACAAGTTGGACACAATTTGGTATTTTTAATCAAGCAACTTTTGCAATTAATTTGTTGAAATAACATGGATAACTTACCTGTAGTACAAAGGAAGCTCTTCAGAACTAATTACACCTAATTTGATACCAGACAGATGTGGTGGAAGAGATGAACTATATAGAGACACTGCAAGCTTTTCATGGTATCTGTCAATATCTTTGATTCCAGCTTAAAAAAAACAAAACAAAACAAAACAAAAAACTAAGTTGATTAAAAAGAAAATGCAAGCTAACATAAAAACACATATATTTTTCCAAACACTACTCTCATTAGACAGATTTTCAAAATTAATATAAAAATCTGACAACTGTTACTTTTTTATTAATATGATGAAACTGATCACCTCGAATAATGTCACCAGTTTGGTAATATGATAAAGGATCCCCATGGTTACTGTGAGAAGGTACATCTCTTAATGGACAAAGAGCCTGCAATGAGAAGTATTTTAAAATACCAGACATTCCATTCTTTGGTGAGAAATATCATCTTTTATCCTAGTTGTTTAGTACAATGAGCTAATAGTTGACACAAACATTAAAAAAACTAACACTCTAAAATCTAAATTTAAGGATTTTCATTATAAGCAACTTCTGTGCGCATAGTACAACAAGTTCTCTGGTTCAGTTCAAAGACTAAAATCTCACAAAATTTGCAATCAGTTCTAGGAACCAAATGTAAGTATGGATTATGAAACACATAGATATTTTGTGCTTGTTAAAAACAAAACTAAAACTGTTCAGAAAGTAGGAGAATTCCAGTGAAAACTAAGTGCAAATTCTCCAAAGTTTATGTCTATCATCCAGTCTGTGATGCCTTCTGCTTTTCCTCCTCTATCATCTACCTTGACAGACGGCAAATATCAAACCTTTTAAATTGACACATTATCTCAAATTCAAGACAATTCATCTTGGGCAAAGTATCTTATTATAATGCACAAGCCATTTACATTTAACTACTGTAACTATATAAATAAGAAATTTGTTTCTAAATTGTCCACACGTAAGTATCTAATGCCAAATACTAAATAATTAAGAACATGTTCAGCTAGGAGAAATAAGCCTGGAACACCAATGAATCTCACCACATCCACTGATATCTGTAAGCATTTAAAGAAGGACCCTACCCCTGCCAACCAAAGGGACCAAATAAACCTCCAAAACCAGAAATGGAGGAGGAAACTACGCAAGTAACTATATCACCGTTCTTTCAAAAAGAAAGAGTATTTTATTCTTCTCCAATATTTATTTCTCGAAACTACGGCAGCAGGGCACACTTAAGCATAACTGGATGCAAAAACATAATTTTCGCATTGAGATGACTCTTATCAAAAACAGAAGCAATCAAATAACTGAAAAATAACTTACTGTGATTTCTAAGTGGGATATATCTCTTATGATGCCACTGCCTAAACAAATCAACACCATGAAAAACCCAAATTCCCGAATGGAACTAATTCTTCCAATCACTATATCACCACGCTCAATATCTCGGAAAAACAGCTCTCTCCGGTCCATACTAGGGATCTCCATGAACTGCTCTAAAGGTGGCATGATTGCATAACCATCTGAAAAAAAAATTAACAAAATTACAACTGCTTTGTGTTTTGCTTCATCTCAAGTGCCATTAAAATAACCCAAACCGCAATCAAAATATTTTAAGAAAACTCACCTTCATTGTCTTCATTGACTTCAGAAGTTGCAGGTGCATCTGATTTCCAGGAAAGTGCAAAAAGCAAATCTGCTTTTTTGGAAATGAATTTTTGTATTTCAATGTTGTCAACTCTCTTCTCTTTTCTTAAAAGGAAACAAAACTTATGAAAACTGGCTTATGGGTAAAACCTTTTTTAGCAAGGCCAAGCTTATGCTCTTGGCTTTCATTGCCCAAGCAGATCCATCCTAAGCTCTGGGCCGCACATCCTGCGAGAAAAAGTTTTAATCAGAGATTCCCTCATTCGCCAGCCAGTAGATGGAGGGCGGGGAAAGTTAAAAAGTAGCCCCCGCAGCTCGGGGGAGGGAGGGTGTGTGTGTGTGTGTGTGTGTGTGTGTGTGTGTGTGTGGGTGTGTTTGTGTGTGTGTGGGTGGGTGGGTGTGTGTGGGTGGGTGGGTGGGTGTGTGTGTGTGTGTGTGTGTGTAGAAGAAAGCCCAAGGGATTTTGGATAAAGACTCCGTGCCTCCGCTAGCCAGCACGGAAGAAAAAGTTCAGTCCGCTTCCCGCCTTTCCCTCACACCCGCAGCGCGGACCCTCCGCCATTCAGCCCTCGGCACCTGCGGGGCAATCCTCACGTGTTCGCGGCCGCTGCTCTGCTCCTCCAGGACTCAGCCACCCGGAGGCGGTAGTGGGGCCCTGACCTGCGTCCCCTCCCCCGTCTCACAGAGGCGGCGCCGTACCATTACCTGCCCTGTAACTGCTGCTGGGGCGGCGGGCCCCGGGCGGGCTCGGCTGCGGACCCCAGGAGGCTCCGGAAGTGCGGGTTGTCCTGCTGTTCGCTCCGGAGAAGGGAGAGCAATGACGGCCCGTGGTAATTCAATGACTGCCGAAGAAGGTCCCGGTCCATGGCCAGAGATTGCTGGACCCAGTAACAGGTGGGCTGCTAGGTGCCCCCCGCCCCCACCCCGTTAGGTGCTCACTACTTCAGCTTGGTGGCCCCCGAGACTGAGGAAACAACCTGGAAACTGCCGGAAGGCCACATCACAGACTCACAGTTGTCTGCCGGAAGTGTTCCGGGACCGCCCCAAGCGGCGGCGCGGAGGAGCTCAGCCTCGGTCTCGCGAAATGGAGCGAGACTACGGAAGCCGGAAGCACTGGGTTAAGCATTTCCTGAGCTAAGGGCTGCCTGCGGCTCCGAGGTAGTGCACTGTGAGAAAGTTTTTCAAAATTTCTGTGATGTTATTACGTTGAAATGGCCCCGGCTCTAAATCATCCTCTTATTTAGTGAGGCGCTTCTAAGTGCCATTGCCAGGGTGAGAACCCCATACGAGTTACAAAGTTTCTTCCTTCAGAGTGCTCGCAGGATAAGTCATTCTCTATGTCTCACATACAACCACATTAGAGTGACTGCTCTGGGAGATTTTCTGGTAGTCTAAGGTCAGAAGAAAGGAAGGATACTAGCATCTATTAAGCACTGGAATTGTGTTGTCCATCCATACTCCATTCACCCTGATGATTTTAGAGTTAGCTTAAAATGGCTGTAGACCTGTGCATACATGGATTCTATTTTATTTCTTTAAGTGGTGTCTAAAGATTTAGTGCCCACTAGATTTACTTTGTAGTGCTGTGTATTTAAGTCAATATATTGTTTTTGTGGGTAATTCAAGTGATTTTCAAATATAATTGTGATTTAGGCTCCCCCCCAGCACCTTAGTTAATGACTTGAGCTTCTAACCACTTTAACTCATTATATATACTCTCTCCTTAGAGATTGAGGACACAGTCCCAAGAGTCTCAACAAATTGCTCAATGCCACCCACCTGTTAAAAGGTTAGAGTTAGGATTCAAACTGAGGTCTTAATACATCTTCACAGACACAATTACCGAAGAGTGTTTTTCATATGGACGACATAACTTACTCTGATTTTGAGATAATATGACTTTATTTCAATATATTAAAATCTGTTCCACTTAAGTATGTATAGTTTAGTATAGTCCTCTTGAACAAAAATAAATGGTAGCAGTTATTCCACCTCCTCTCCAGCTATGTGTTTTCACTGTCTCACCACTTGGATAGAAAACCCAGCCCAGAATATAGTGTATGACTCCACACTATTTTGTGAAAAATCCAGGCAAATAGTTTACTGAGACTTGAGAGGATGCAACAAAGAAGAATGCAAGTTTAAAAGATAATAAATTTTAAGCCACTGTGGGCACATCAGGAAAGTTTGATCAATGGCACAGACTGACTTGTGTTAAGCTATAACTCTAGAGAATGACTGTTACTAGGAAACAGGAATTATCACTGAAAGCCAACCACTAAGAATGAACTATATAGACATTCTGGTAAATACATGATTTTAGTTAGAGTTGATCTGTTATTGAGGATCTAATTATCTCCAGAGGGACTGAGAAGCCCAGTGTCTGAGAACCAGATGCCAGACAGCGGCACTTAGTCTGAGAAGGCCACTTTGTGAAGGCATTCTTGAGTAGCACATGTCTTCATCACTATGGGATCTGTCTACTGTTTTTCCTGATTTTAACACTAAACTCCAACCACCCCATGTCTTGAACAGCTAGAATTGCTGTGGTATAACCATGAAAACAGGAGTAAGTAGCTGCTTTTAGAGGGTAAACAGTGTTCGTCAAGAGTGGAATTTATCAAATGCTTGCTGTATACACAGTAATGGTGGGAAAGAAAAAAAAAACTTCAAGCAGGTGTAATCAAAACTTAGGCTGGGTCTTATCTTTGGTTAGGGCTGGCCTTACATGGAAGTAGTCACAGTAGTTATGTGACAGAGACAATCTTGTTCTTCACTTCTCAAGTACTACAATCACAGTATGGGAGTAAGCCTTTTACAGTTACTAATGTATTGGAATGAATTTTCTCCTGGGATAGATATATCCTTTGACTTTTGAGGCCACTGAGCATTGAATCTTTGACATAGGACTGGAGGAAGTGAGGAGAGGAAGTGAGGGGATTAGTTGCTTTTCATCTTGGAGAAGCTAGTCCCACATGCAGGATTTCTCAAGGTGGACATAGAAAGAAAACACTTTATTTTTCACTTCTTGAATATTTTTGTTTACCGGTTTGACCTTTAAAAGGATCTTTTAAAAATCCTTTTCAGTAAGTTTTCCAGATTAAACAGTATGAATCATCATGTGACTATGGGAAGGAAAAGAGGGAAAGGATTCAAGACATTCAGATCTTTGGTGTCTAGATCCTGGGCCTATTTTTATTGTGATATAAAATTCCATTTTAAATGAACACATATGTACATCTCTTAACACATACTCTCTAGGCCCTGGAAATGTAAAGATGAAAAATACTCCTGATTCTTGAGTGATGTACAATCCAATAGAAGATTAGACATAAGAAGAAATGTGACACATGGTAAGTACTATTGTTATGGACATCTACTAGGTGTCTGGTTAGATCCTTTATTTTTCTTGGGGGTTGAGGTAGTGGGAGTTGATGGGGGTAAGAAGGAGAGGAGGAGGCAAGTGCATTCCAGGAGGGGTGGGAAGGAGTAATATAGTTAAAGAAGTAGAGATGTGAAAAAGCAAGATGTGTTCTGGAGACAGCAAGTGTGAAATTGAGGTAGGTAGGGTTATTTTAGTTATGGACATTTTAGTTATATACATCATTACAGGTAGGCTGTAGATTGGTGAGAAGAGACCCATTTCCTCTGTGTGAGAATACACACACACACACACACACACACACACACACACACACACAGATTAAACGCCTGATTTTTTTTTTTTTTTTTTTTTTTTTTTTAGTAAAGGACATAAAAACTTAGCCAGAGCAAGGTAGCCATGTAAAGCAAGGGCAAAAGCAGCATATCTCAAAGTAGCTTTTCTTGGATCCCCCAAGTTTCCCAAAATAACATGCAGAGCTGCTAGTGACACAGTGTGCAAAAGATGAAGTCTATCTGGACCTGAGAAACTTGCTTATTACCATGTGGGAAGGACTATACAAATAATCTGTGACTATGTAAGAAATCTGTAGACAGGTTCTTTGTAGTTCTTGACTCTGATGTAAACAATTTCAAAAAGCCTCATCCTCATCTGAGATTGAGGATGAGATGTTTGTATCAGGAAAGTGTGGGTAGAACCAAATAAGACCATAAGTATGTTAATACTCCTCCCTTTAATTTTTCAGTATTTTTTCTATTCTTTTTCTTAAGAAAATCCTTTTTTGTTGCTTAAGCCAGCTTGA
The DNA here is from genome assembly GCF_023721935.1 of Panthera uncia. NCBI lineage: Eukaryota > Metazoa > Chordata > Mammalia > Carnivora > Felidae > Panthera > Panthera uncia. The sequence continues at coordinate 84,444,972 of NC_064810.1, forward strand.
GTAAATTTATGGTTTGGAACCAAAAGAATCTTGACTATACTAGGAAGCCACCAACTAGTCACTTCTGCTGTTTCTACTCTGCCATTTAAAAAATTAAAAAACAGATATAGAAAGGTTGAGAATTTGTTCAAAAATGAACTTTAGAATCCACATTATCTTAGTATTCTTTCTACCATGCCATACCATCTAGAGGATTAGCTGAAACCATGTTCTTTAAGGATATAGTTGTAAATGTACATGTGTGGAATTTATTTTACTTTAAAAATATCTATTATTATGTTAACTTGTTACAATAGCCATAAACCTTTTTTCCCCCTAAAATGGGGCCACTTGGTTTCATTCATAGACATATGGTGCAAGAGGCAACTTTGCTTCCATAGGAGGTAATTCACTTTGTTCTATTTAGAATTATATTTGGAGTCACCTTGGGTTAACTTAAAGAAGAATGAGGAATACTAAAAGAAAGTATGGCTAGATCAGCCAAAAATCCATCTTTATTATTAAGGAAATAATTCAGACTTCTTCTGATAAGGTTTCACTCATTCAGTAGTCTTTGTTTGAAAGGATTATACCACCTTCTCTCTTTTTTTTTCATATCACAGATTAACACATCTCATTAAGAAAAACATTGTCAAATATTTATCCACACGAGGGTGCTGTAAGATCATTGTGGATATCAAGTTTTCTATCATTCACCAGAAAACCTACTGCCAATTAAACAAGTATTGTGGCCTACCATGTAGAATCATGTTAAGATAGTTATGTCTCTAACACCTTCTCCATATTTTAGTTATTGGTAAATGTTTTGAGGATACTATTTTAATATGAGTTAGTTCATATCTCATTGTCTTTGATTGATTAGCTCTGTAATTTTGAATTTTTCAAGAGGAAAGATCACTACTTTTAGTTACAATTTAGGCTGATTAGTTCTGAACAGACCAGGAGGTGAACATTGCATAACTCCAGGGAAGAGTGGGGGTGTTTGCACTGTTAACATTTACATCATAATCTATGTATGACGTATGTGGAACTCCCAGAGTTGTGGAATACTGGACCATACACAGTGGCTGTCTGCAGTGTTATTCCAAGCCAGCCATTTGTGTGTGTGTGTGTTTGTATTTGTTTACAAAAAGGACTTGGGAGTAGGATGAAGATATTTCAGAACAAATCCATCATGATGGGGAAAAAAACAATTGAAAAGATATGTGCAATACTGACATGGAATAGGTCAGTGTGCTTATCTTCAGGTACTTTGTCAGGACTGCTTAGAAAGATACAAACATACACATTTCTTAGATTCTCATTTTGTGGCAGTTTCTCAGAATACTATGCCAGGGAACATGTCAGGATTATAACAAAAAATTGACAATTTGATGTTAAATAAACAGTATTCTTTGTCAATACATTCTGGATTGGTTTGATACTCATTTTTAATGTAATTTGGACATTTCTTTGAAAATGAGTAAATTGATTACCTTTTGATTATTAAACCATAACTCCTTTTTATTTTCTTGGTGGCAGCACCAAAGGGGAATTTCAGAGACTAGAAATGTATTATTGTTTTAGTATATTGCCACCTCCTTAATGGAATCCGTTGGAAGATCTAGAATATCTGGTTAAAGATTAAATGACATTTGATTATTGGTAGATAGACTCTGATTTCTAACGGCAATTAATTGAATGAATGAATGAATGAATGAATGAATGAATTTGGCAATTATTTATTGAGGGTTGGGCACTGTTTCAGATTTTAGGACTATAAATAGTGAAAAAAAATCAAGATTTCTGCTTTCAAGAGATTATATTCCGGTGGAGGGAGACAATGAGCAATAAACATAATAAATAAGTAAATGATGTAGTATATTGGAGAGTGATAAAACCTATAGAAAAAAATAAATCTGGGAAAGGGGCACTGGAAGTGCAAAGGAATGGGTTTAGTAGTTTTAAATAGAATGATCAGGGCAGGTCTTGCTGAGAAGATGACATTTGAGCAAAGACTTGGAGGAGGTGAAAAATTAGTCATTCAGCTTTTTTGGGAAAAAAGAGTTTCAGGCTGAGGGAATAGCCAGTACAAAGGTCTAAGGCAGGAAGGTATGTGGTGTATTGAGGAACAGCAAGGAAGATAGTGTGGCAGGAACATAGCATGAAAGTGCGGTTTGTAGAGTATGGGAGGAACTTGGCTTTTACTCTTAGCGGAATGGGCATTGTTTCAGGGTTTTAAGCAGAAAGACGTGTTATGACTTTGATTACAAAAGGATCACTTCAGCTGCTGTAGAGATTGGAGTTAACTAAATAACTATTGCTTATAATAGAAGAGAAAAACTTTTAATTTTTTTTAAAGTTTATTTTTGAGGGAGAAAGAGACATGAGCAGGGGAGGGACAGAGAGAGAGGGAGACATAGAATCTGAAGCAGGCCCCAGGCTCTGAGCTGTCAGCACAGAACCCAATGTAGGGCTTGAACCCATGAACCATGAGGTCATGACCAGAGCCAAAGTTGAACACTCAACCAACTGAGCCACCCAGGCACCCCAGAAGGGAAAAACTTTTATAAAAGACTAAATATCTCTTGTGTCTTAGGAAACATAATTTTATTTTAAAATTTACTCATCATTGTATAGAATGAAAATATGAGGTTTCATTGGCTCCAAGAAGATTAAGAGTGTCAGCAACTATTTATGATGAGGTAGGGAATTATCATAATGGAAACAGTTTAGCCCAGGAGTCCAGGCTGCATCTTGGGGGCAGATCATCTAATCTCCCAAGCCTCTTGTCACCTTTAAAACTGAGAGCCTGGACGCTTTACATTCTCTGTGCTATGATAAAAACAATCCAAGTGCTAAAACTTCATGTTTCTCTTTAAGCCACTCTGCATCTTTTTCTATGAAATCTGCATGGAATTTTTTTTCCTTTTACATTGCATTGCTGGTAAGTTCCTACTGTGGATGGTCTCTTTAAGTGAATGAGTTTCTCTAGTTCCAATTGGTTGTGTCTAGAAAAGAGACCAGACCTATTGAATCACTGTACTGTACACCTATTAACTCTACTGGAATTAAAATAAAAATACATAGACAGAAAGAAAGAAAGAAAGAAAGAAAGAAAGAAAGAAAGAAAGAAAAAGAAAAAGAGAAAGGAAGAAAGAAAGAAGTCATACAGAGAGATTGGCTGGTTAGCCTCAGGTAGTCTCAATGTGGCACTTCCATGACATAGTCCTTTTATCCAGCATCCATTTTTCAAGAGTAGAAATTCAAGATAGGCTTAGCAAACTGATAGACACTAACCAAACAAGCTAGACACTGATTTAGAAACCATATTGATAATGTTTTAATGGTGAAATATAGATGCTATGTGAACCAGAAACTCATATTGAATATCAATATATTCTCCCATAAGAAGCCAATTTTAGTCAGAGGTTTATTTGTGAGCCTGGAATCAGAGCAAAAACAGTCTGTTAGGTGATGTTAATGACTAATTCCATCAAAGTATGTAATCTGATGCATTTATTTCCTCTATATGAGTATTTCTAAGGCTATCAGATACTCAGCTCACGTAGGCACCCCCTACCTCCTGCTCTCCCTCCCTCCTTCTCTGTCTCTTTATTAGCAGTTATATTCTCTCTATATATATAACTGCTGCTTTTGAAGCAGTTTTCAATGATTTTTTCTTAAAATGGAAGCCCAGTATACAAAAAAGAACTGCAGAACTACCTTTGTTGAAGCTATGATAGAAAGATAATGAGATCTCAACCTGTTGCTCCCCTCCACCCCTAACCCCCACCATGCACATACTAAATGGTGGCTGGATAGATACCTTTAAGGACTGTCTCAGACCTATTAATGGGTTACTTTTTCAGGTAGAGTTCAATATCACTGATTATGTTTTAGCTTAAGTTATCATATTCCCGTCCTTCTTCTGTATGTCTATACTGTATCACTCTGGAACTGTGTATTTCTCAGACTCTCTAGTCAAACACCATTTTATCCTTCCAGGTTTTACTTTCTCAGGAGGTAATTTGATTTCCAAGTTCAGGAGGGCTCTATTCTTTGTCCTAATAAAATCACTATGAGTCTTTTTTATGATTTGGTCTCTGCCTATGTATCCTATTATATTTTCAGCTCTATCTGTAAATCATTAGGATTCAACTGCAAAGACTTCCTTTTTTTTAAAACCACATAGATTTTCTGATATTTCCAAATATTCCAATTTTTTCCCCAACCTTAGAACTTCTGTACTTGCTGTTTTCTGAAATGTTCTTCCCTCACTTTATTTTCTTTTTATTTTCAGTTCTCAGCCCAAAGGTAACCTCTTCTCTGTCATAGCACTCCATTTATTTCCATAACAGTTATCATAAATTTTTTCCTTATTATCTCTATTCCCCACTAAGATCCATGGAGGTGGGGCCTTATCTGTATTGTTCATGCCTCTATACTCAATAATAACTAGCTCAGTGCCAGCAAATATCAGGAATTAAATAAATGTTTGAATGAATGACAATATACAAATACTTATATGTATATATCACGTTCACAGTGAAGGATAGGTCAGAGTATGTCATATATGTCCGTTTATTTATTTATTTTTCGCCTGGTTTACATTTGGTTTTTGTCTTTTATCTTGTGTTAATTGTTGTTAATTTCACTGTGTCTCTGACTAAGTTCTCTAGGGGTTCTGTGCATATAGGACAAATATCTGTATCCTTGTTGTATTAGGGTTCTCTAGAGAAACAGGATAAATAGCATGTGTACATATAGAAAGAGATTTATTTTAAGGAATTGGCTCATTGGATTATGAAGGCTGGCAAGTCCAAAATATGCAGGGTGGGCTGGCAGGCTGAAAACCTAGGAAGAGTTGATGCTGCAGTTCAAGCCTGAAGGCCACTGGGCTGGAGACCAAAGAAGATCCAGTGTTGCAGTTCAGATCTGAAGGCTATCTGCTGGCCAAACTCTATCTGCTGGCTGAACTCACTTTTGCTTGAGAGATGTCAGTCTATTGTTCTGTTCAGGCTTTCATCTGATTAGATGTGGCCAACCCACATTATGGAGAGCATTCTGCTTTACTCAAAATCCATCAACTTGAATGTTAATCTTATCCCAAAATACCCTCACAGAAACATCCAGAATAATGTTCAACCACATATCCAGGCACCATGGTCCAGCCAAGTTGATACAAAATTAATCATCACAATTGTGTTATACTTCAGTGCCTCATTTTAAGACAGTGAAGTTTATTCGGAGTAATACAATCTCATGATGGTGAAGCAGCCACGTTCATATTATATGAAGAATAGCTGAAAGAACTGAGAATGTTTAGAAATTCTCCATTGTTCAATATACTGGGTTCCACTCTTGTTCATACCCAGTGTTTTTCTGAGTAGAACCACCACTTCTTACTTCTATCATAATTATAATATTAATTATAAACATTTCACTGTCTCGGTTTGAAATTAATGTCAGTTAAGGGCCTTTATGAGCAAAATTTCTAAGCTTGTAATACTTTTATTTTTGCTACTTCTAAGATGTAGAACTTAAGATTTCTTATCCATCACAGTGATTTCTGCAAGATAACTTCCATGTTAAGCACTGAGTAAAAAATTATCTACCATTTTTTATGAGTCACTGATTCCAGTTGACTTCCCTTTTTGAACTATAAAACATCACTCCTAATTGTAGCAGCCCAGGGTTTTTCTGTTAACCCTATCCTACCCATTTCTGAGGCTACCTTTTAACCCTTTCTCCAACAGTAGTAAACAAAACCAAACACTATGATATTAGGAAATTTTTTTGTTTTTGATTTTGTTGTTATTTTTTCTATGACACTTAGACCTTTCAATAGCTTCTGATCCAGAATTTATTGTATTAATTTTCATTGGTGTCATGGTGTCTAGCATGAATATGAGAGTTGTAATTCATTTGTTCACCTAATGTTTATTGCCTATCTATTTGTGCCAAGCAGCTCTAGGTGCTGAGAGTTCAGTGATGAACAAGTCAGAAAAACAGCCAAAATGAAAAAAGGTAGCATGAATGGTTATTGCTGATGATCCTTTATTCTGTGTCTGTGGATTTAGATATAGAAGAAAAGTGGATTATTTTTATAGCTTTTATCAATTTCACAGAATAAAAGAACCTTTGAGGTACCTTTGTTACAACTTGAAGATTTAGAGGAGAATAAAATCCATAATAGTATAGTATATATTTATATAGCAAATAGTATAGCATATATTTATGTATATTTATATAGTTATTTCACAATAACAAATACCATTGCATTAATTATCTCTGTATAATTAAAATATTTCCAAGCCTTTGTCATTGGCTCTTACTTTTGGCCAAATTAAGGATAACTTATTTCTTGAACTGTATAAGAGTCTTTGAGGGGCCCTTGGAAGTAGTGACATAAGAACCAAGTCAGTGAAATTTTTATACCGTTTACTAGAAATTTATTTTATGGAATATTCTCAGTTGACATAATCCCTTTTCCCAGTGTTCATGGAGAGAGAGAGTAGAATTGTGAGGAAATGTTCTTATGATGGATTATATTAAAAATGATTAAACAAAAATATATCTTATATAAGAAATACTGAACATATTGATACCATATTACTGCTGAAATTCTCTGGGCAATCTGAGGGTTTATAAACCTATTTACTTATTTGTCTTTTTCAAACATTGATACTTTACCTCTGGAATTACCAGAATTCTGGAAATTTGCATAGATGTCCCTTTGACTATTTGACTGAATACTAAGCTGTATGTATATAGGGTGAGACTCTACAAGTCTAGAGAAACAACAACTACAGGGAAGCTGTAAGCTGAACAACCATCAGAGTTTTATAGTGGTTGGAAGATGCTTGCATTCTGACCAACTAGGGTAGAAAGGCCTGTTGACATACAGAATTAAATGGAGATCCTAAAAAGGTATACTTTTGGGTTTAGCCCTAAGAAGGGCTAAACCTAGTCCTAAAGTCTGTTCTAGACTTGTCTTAACAAAGTTGAAAAAGCTTAAAAATGATCAAGTTAATTTCCAAGTAAATTAATTGCCTGCCAGCATAAAACTCAACTCCCTTTAATGAAACACAGAAAAATCACTCAACAATAAAATTCACCATGTCCAACATCCATCAAAAATTACCAGACATGCAAAGAAGCATGAAAATGTGGCCCACAGCTAGGTTAAAAAAATCTATCAATAGAAACAGAAATGACAGAGATGATAGAATTAACAGACAAGGACTTTTAAAGCAGCTGTTACAAATGTGTACAAAGATTTAGAGTGGGAATGGAGAGAGAGGCAAGGAAAGAGCTTCAGCATTTTATGTGCATTTCTCCCTCAGAATGAATTTGGGGGCAAGTATAGAGAGAGGAGGGAGTGGTGGTAAATCTTTTCTTCCTGTCTTCATTTGATAGGTTATTCTCTGAATCATCCTTTCTCTCTGGGACTGTGGTAGGCTTGCTGAGATTCACTACACCATAGCACAATGGTATAGAGAACAATGGTATAGAGGATGCTGAAGCAATGGTGTGGCACACAGCAAGTGCCTGCTGGCAATCCTAGATCTAAGAGGTATGTGAAAAAGAGCATTTCTCTGTGTCAACAAGCAAGAAGGACTGAGCAGACTTGTAGGAGTTTTATCAGTCTCACCTAGGGTGAGAAGACCCCTAGGGAAGATGGAGAGAGATCAGAAGAGGATGCTGCCACATTTCAGTAGATTATCAATATGGTGGAGAAACATGGTCTCCAAGGATACCAGCTTCAAAAATGAAACCCCTTAAAATCCAGAGTGGACAACCCTTCTACCTGGATGTCATAGTAACATTATTTAAGTCCTCCAGCCCAATACCAACCAGAGAGGAGAAAGAGGACAGACGGACAGTAATCTCAAAAAGTACAGTAGTTAAGGTGGGAGCAGGGGGAGGGATAAGGCTTAACCATGGTTTTACTTTCTGTAGTTTCAGTTACCCGTAGTCAACTGCAGCCAGGAATCCAGTGATCCTCCTTCTGATATATGGTCAGAAGCTCAATAGCCTAATGCTAAGTCACAATATCTACATCATTCATCTTACCATGTAGGCATTGTACATCTTGTAACATCTCAAGAAGGATGAGTAGAGTACAGTTTTGAGAGACAAACCACATTAACATGACTTTTATTCTAGCATATTATTATAATTGTTCTATTTTATTATTAGTTATTGTTAATGTGTTAGTATGCCTAATTTATACATTAAACTTCCCCATAAGTATTATGTATAGGAAGAAACACAGTACACGTAGAGTTCAGTACTTTCTACAGTTTCAGGCATCCATTAGGGGTCTTGGATGTGTCCCCGTAGATATGGGAGTGCAGAATACTCTGTTGAGGTTTTCATTTTGGTACATCTCAATTTGTTTCTTGTTAAACAGGCTAAAAAAATGATTTCTTGCTCCCCAGTTGCTTTTCTAAGCATCGAGCTCTAGATCCATTACTGGATAATTTTAGAGATGTGCTCATTCTGTAGAGGAATAAACATGAAGCAAGCCTACAAACCTATGAGAAGGGAATGAACCTTGTGTAGGTAAGCAATTTAAAAACTAATATGTAGGTACATTATTGACAGCAAAGGTAAAAAACACACTAGACAGCTAAAAATAGTCTTCTGTATGCTTTTAGAGATGTGGTGATTAAGTACTTGCTTTCTTCACTTTGTCTTATCAGCAAATACAGAGCTGCAATAAAAAACTCCACTTACCCTGTCAATGTGATCTGAGAGCACTGAATCCTGTATCAACCTGGCTAAAGCTTGTCTTCCCTAAACAGGATGATGTAAAGGGGATACACATCTAGGTTCAACCTTAATAGTCCCTTACTACTTGCATGATAACATTCACTATGGTCTGCAAGTTTATTTAGTGTCCCTGGTTAAAATATAATAGCTCTACTCATTACCTTATTATACTATAATTTCTCTGGGACATAGACTTTCATTTCTTCAAGATTGATTTTAAAATGCTGTCTAGTTTTAGGTCACTTGAACTTTATTGATTCTCAGTTCCTAAAATAATCTAGGCCTTTCCAGCTTTAAATTTCTGTGACAGTGTGATAATTTGGGGTTTAAAACCATTTATGTTGGGAAAAAAAAGATGAAAAATACCCCAAAGTGTAATTTTATCAATATTAACATCAAATTGACTTATTAATTCATTCTTCTATGCCGGTAGTTTGGGAAGAAAATTGAGCTAACAACTGAAACAGAAATGGCTCCTTCTTTTCAGGAATTAGCAACCTAAAGAGAATACTTACATTTTGCAGTGTTTATAGATCTAGAAAGCTAATATAAATGTTTAGTAGCACAAAAAATTAAATTATCGCATGATGGGAAGTTTTATATGCATACTTATATAGGTGTTAGTATACACACACACATATATATAAGTATATGCATATAAATAAATATGTCATGGCATCATTGGCATAAAATACGGAAATTAGAAGAAAAGTGGAAGTTGTTACTGCTTTCCTTTCCTTTCTTTTCCTTTCCTTTTTTCTTTTCTTTTTTTTTTTTCTTTCCTTTTTTCTTTTTTTTCTTTTCAGTAGGCTCCATGTCCAGAGCAAGACCCAGGCAGGCCTTGAATTCACAACCCTAAGATGAAGTCCTGAATGAGATCAAAAGTCGGTTGCTTTAACTGACTGAGTCACCCAGGTGTCCCTACACTTTTTTAATGCAACTTTATCAGTCCAAACTAATCAATTCATATATCCTTGAATGCCACGATAATTGAGAGCTGAGAAGCAAACTGAGTTACCAAATAGGCCTTAGTGGTCATTTGTTGTCTTTTAGCTGCCTAGGATCCATTTTTCCTAATTTTGGTAACAGTACCTACCTTTCCCCCATGCTCTGTCCTTGGGCTTTGGATATCTTATATTATTGAGTCTAAGGATAGGCATGTGACTTAGTATAGACCAGTCATCATATTTCATTCTTCTGATAAATTTGATTGGCTTAGGAATGGACAGTGATTTGATTTGGCCAGTAAGAATCAAGCCCAGGAATTCTGATTAAACTGTTGAAAGAACCTTGTGTTTTTTACTTTAGTTTTTACTGTTTTTTCTGGACTTCAATCTTAAATTGCTATCATATATTTTGCCACCACATAGAAACTTTGAATAAAGTCTAGATGGAAGAGAACAGAGCTAAGAGATGGAAAGATACTGAGCCCCAGTTGCATCCTTTGAGATCTTGGATGAAGCTGGGCCTGAATATAGAACTACATCTATAGTTTTCAGATACATAAATCAATACATTACCTTGTTTGCTTAGATGAGCTTGAGTTACATTTTCTGTTACCTGCAGCAAAAGAGTAGTACATTGAGTATTTTTCATTTGCCCTTCAGATTCACTATGTACTCTTCACTCTCTGTGCCCCAAGGTACTGACCTATCTGGACTCTATCAAAGAGTTCTTTTGCCCTGTGGCTTCTGGTTATGTTCAGCTGATGGAAATCTCCCAGCAGAGGAAATCCAGGGCATTTATTCCCTCGGGGCTCTCCCTGGTAGATCATAATAAGTTGGCCAGTCTAGTCCCTCTTACAAAGGCTATAGACCTTCCCCAGTGCCCTTCTCTTTCCAGGTTTGAGTAACCATTTTCTCCCTCCATACCATCAAATGTAGGATAGTAATACTTCTTCACAATTGCTAGTTCTGCCATAAAGCGTTATTCCTAATCAATTTCCTGTAACAGTTCCCATGCTTTTGTAGTCTATTAAAGTGTCCTCAATTATGCAGTTTGAGTGAGCCATCTCCTCCTAGTTGGACCTGAGTGATACTTACTCTATGTATCTTGGTCTTCAAAATAAAAGGAAAATGCAGTAGTTTTAGAAGACACTATCAGATTTTCCATTTGCATATTTATTTCTTCGTAATGAATGCTCAATTGAGCATCAAGATAAAGAGTTCCAATTTTTTTCAATGCATGGAATTTTAGTAAGTCTTTGGTGAAGAGAAGTTAGGGCTGTTGGTATTTATATTAACTGGGACTTATTTTTAGATTTTGGATTCTTTTCCAGTCTGTCACTCCCAGAAATTTCCTTTTAATGCAAACATGGTAGAATCCTTCTTTATTATCCATGGTAGCTATGTGTAAGCATTACAGTGCTCTCACAAATTTCCATTTTCACTTTTCCAGGTCCTAGAAAAAGGACTTCTTGAATTTCTGTGAATAAATGAATAAAGAAGTAATCTAGAAATGCATGCCAAATTAAATGGCAGCAATTTATATGCAAGTAAAGCATTCATTTACACTCTGAGTTTATATCTTGTAATTACTTGGTCACAATTTTCTGTTGTACCATGTACATAAAAAGAATTTCCTAAGCAAATTGACAGTATTAACAAAATTTCAGGTATATGTTTAAAACTACTTAAGAGAACAAACTTTCCATGGGCCTTTATATACCTTGGAAGGATACAACTACAAATATGCTAATTTCAGATTTACTCATTGAAGCGATTTTTGAAGACCTCAACTAGGTGTCACATAATTAGTCTGTATATTTAGTAAGATTACTTTAACATTATTTATCATTCAGATTTTTACCATGGTTAGCCTTCTCTTTAATTAATCTGAGTGTTGACTGCTGATGAACTTTTTTAGTGATAGAATATTTTAAGAAATTAACTATACTGAACATATGTAAAAGATTAACAATAGCTGGTTATTCAACATTAGTCTGAAGGCATAGAGTATATTAAGTAGTTAAGATGAAGCACAATATTATTTATGCTTTGAGCTGAGAACACTTTACTACGTTAATCAAGATACTTTTCACCTCATCTGGTTTTCTTGGCTCTTCACTTATAGCAAGACTTTCACATTTGGACAATTTGAACTAATAATAAAGATATGGTTGCCATATTTTTTTGAACCACATCGTCTATTGATGGTGATAATGCAATAAAATATTTGAAATTGCTCTTGACCTAGGAAAAAAAATCTAAGCTATAGTAAGGTTGCTATGTATATCATGTTATATCTGTAGCATACTTCCTCTCGTTCTCTTATCAACAGCAAATAGCTTAAAAAATATGTGCCAGTTTTCAGGGAAATCTAATAGATTTAAGAAAATATGTACTATAATAATAATGTTACACAAATGTTCATAATAGAGATTAGTGCTTCACTGTGCTAGGTAACTGTTGATTAAAAAGTACAGTAAGATATGGTTTCTGCTCTTAAGGAGAGTATAATCTGAGAGAAGTGGGCTATTAACACAAGGCAGCATTAGAAGCCATGACATTTCAGAAGTCAGGATTACTGAGGACAGTTAGATGAAGAAAGAGGCAGTGTATATGGAATGCTGGTCATGGAAATCTATAATCTGGGGTTTAGTCCTGTCTATATCACATGCTAGATATGTGACCTTAGCTACAAGTTCTGGGACACGGTTCTCAAAATAAACATAATTACTTATCTGGCTGCCCCACAAAATCATTGGGAAAATCTGTCTCATACCCTCAACTTTCCCCCATTAAATTCTCTTTTTTTCCCCTTTCAGTTTCCTCTGATATGTCTTCTAGAATTACATCCTCAGCCATCTTTTCAATTCTATAATGTCTTCCAAAGAAACTTCCTGGATGTACCAAAGGTCCCTTAAGCCCCACTGTCCAAAATCTGAATTGATAATCAGGTTTCTTAGACAGAATATGTTTAAGATGATAGAGTTTTCCTAGTTGTAGTTTTCACACCTATAACTTTAATTACCAGTACATTTAGACTGGGAAAATTAAAAAAATGTGGTCATATTCCCTTTCTTCCTTCCTCCCTCCTCCCTCTCTTCTTTTCCTCTTCCTCCCTCTCTCTCTTTCCTTCCCCCCTCACTCCCTCTTCTTTCTTTCTTCTTTCTTTTCTTTCTTTCTTTCTTTCTTTCTTTCTTTCTTTCTTTTTCTCTTTTTCTTCAAAAAAGTAACACCATAGCATCAGCTTGTAGGAAAAATTAGAAAGAATGGAGAGTCCAAGTAAAAGATTATGAGACTCTGTGTACAGTCAATGGTAATAGGAGTAGATCATAGGGCCACGTTAAAGAGTTATTTAGAATAGGAAGATTTACCCTCCTATGTTTTGGAACATAGGAGTGTTGGGATAACCTGATCTTTGGAAGTTTGCTAGGATTCCCTTGTGAAACTATTTTGGCTTTGTGTTTTTGTGTGCTAGTGTTTTGATTAACTATCTCTATTTGTTTTATGGAAATTAGTTTGACATTTTATATCTATTAGGGTCAGTTGTTGGAATGTATGTTTCATTGGTTGACATCCACGTTTATTTGCACAGAGTTGTACCATACAATATGTTACAATTTTTAAAAGTTTTCTTTAAAAAATTTTTTTTAATGTTTATTTATTTTTGAGAGAGAGCGCGTGCGCGCGCACACACACACACACACACACACGCACACACGCACGCGCGCGCATGAATGGGGGAGGGGCCGAGAAAGAGGGAGACACAGAATCTGACGCAGGCTCCAGGTTCAGAGCTGTCAGCACAGAGCCTGATGCAGGCCCAAACTCACTATCTGGGTCACGATCTGAGGTGAAGTCGGATGCTTAACCTCCTGAGCCACCCAGGCACCCAAAGTTTTCTTTTTTTATAGTTATTTCCTTATTATTTTTATTTTGTATTTTTGTGGTTCTGTTTTGCTTGATTAATTAGCTAGTGGATTCTGTATGTTGTTAGTTCTTTCTAAAAAAACAGCATTTTTATATGTTTATTCATTCTACTTTTTTTGTTTATAACTCATTATTTTTGCCATTATTTAAATATTTCCCTCATTCTGTGTTGTTTATTTTTAACTACCTTAGAGTTAAATTTTATATTACTCATGAAGAATTGACATTGTTGTGATATTAAAAAAATACTGTTTAAGAGCAAGGAATGTCTATTAATTCAAGTAGATATTTATTTTACTTCTTTCATTTTTTTGTGTGTATAACCATACAAAGCTATGATTCTTTTCTCTGGTCTTTGCTTTAACTGTATCTCATTGATTCTAATATATAGTGTTTTCATTACCATTACTTTTATAAATTTAATTTTGAAATTTCAGTTCTCCTTTGAATCAAGTTGTTAAATAGTTATTTAACTTGAGATAGAAAGGCCTGCTTATGTTGTGGTTTTGTTATTAGTATCTATGCCATTTGTTAAAAACTTTTTTGGAGAGAGAGACAGCACATGTGAGCAGGGAGAGAGAATCTTAAGGAGGCTCCATGCTAAGTGTGGAGCCTAAAGCATGATTCCACAACCCTGGAATCATGACCTGAGCTGAAATAAAAAGTCAGATGCTCAACTGACTGAGCCACCCAGCCGACCCTAATATCTGTACTTTCATATGAGAGAATTATCTTTGTATCATTTCTACTTTAAGAAGCTCATTGAGATTTTCTTGGACCATAAGATATGGTCTATCTTCATGAAAGCTTATCTGCTCTTGAAGATATATTTTCTATTTTGGGGATATAAAATCTGATATATATTCATATAATTTATTTTGTTGATTATGTTGTTCAGGCCTTTTAAATTTATTTATTTATTTTGAGAGAGACAGAGAGAGTGTGAACAGGGGAGGGGCAGAGAGAAAGGGAGAGAGAGAATCCCAAGCAGGCTTCATGCTGTCAGCATAGAGCCCTACATAGGGCTTGATTTCACGAAAGTGTGAGATCATAGCCAGAGCTGAAATCAAAAATTAGATGTTTAACTGACTGAGCCACCCAGGCACCCCTGCCCATCTGTTTATATTTAAAGCTTCTGGATTATTTTGTTTTATGGGTTTCTCTTATATATAGCATGGAGTTGGGTTTTCTTTTCTTTTCTTTCTTTCTTTATAAAAAATTTTTTTAATGTTTATTATTTTTGAGAGAGACACAGAGCAAGAGGGGGAGGGGCAGAGACAGAGAGAGGGAGACAGAGAATCAGAAGCAGGCTCCAGGCTCTGAGCTGTCAGCACAGAGCCTGACACAGGGTTTGAATTCACAGACCCTGAGATCATGACCTGAGCTGAAGTCAGACACTTAATTGACTGAGCCACCCAGGCTTTTCCTTTTAATATGTTAATTAAGTCCATTTGAATTTGTTAATATCATTGGTAATTTTGGTCTCTGTCATCCACACTTGTCATTTTCCCTTTGTCCTTTTTTATATTCCTTTTGATATTTAGGAAGGTTTATAGTCTTTGTTCTTGTGGTTACTTTTATACTAATTGTAATACTTTTTTTATATAATGCCCTTAGTATTACCATCCCTTACTTAGGCTTTTATTTAGCTCATGAGTTTCAGATGATATCCTTTGACTCTCACCTATTGCCTGTGTTGGTACATAGACATCTTATAATTTTGTCTTAATTTTTTATGTAATTTTGTCTTTTTTAATTTCTCCCAATGTTTGGTTAACTACTTCACATCTTTCTGTTGCTTGTTCATTTTTAGACTGAATTTAAAAGTTTTATGTGTCTATAATTTCTTGTTTTATTACATTTAGTTTATGTTCAAACATTGTTAATTTTCTCTTTTGTGGTTGACATCTTTCTTCTTTCTGTCAGTCTTTTTGCCTTTGTTATGTAATTTTTGATAACATTTTATTTCATTTTTGGATGAGTATACTTAATGTATAGGGAAATTTAATGATGAGCTTGGGAATACTGCTAATTAATGGAAGAATAGAGATTACCCAGGTCTTTTGACTTCTAATGTATGACCTTCCTGAGCTATACTAAATTTGAAAGGACAGTGTTCCCATGAATAATAGAAGCAAGTCTACTGAGAAACTGAATATACAAATAAACATTGGCCAGACCATATATATGAATAGAATTCTGATCCATAATTTGCAACATCTTGTGCAGGAAACTAACCTGTTATCTACAGAAGCTGGCTTTTATAAATCAGACTTATAGGAAGTCAGACTGCTATCTCTGGTAACAATCAAGGAAACCAAAAATAACCCCTGTTACAATCTGCCCCAAATGGCAAGAACTTGGTTAATAACTAATAACTAATTTCCTAATTTTCCCCTTGTTTCCAGTTTAGAACCAACTAGAGAAAGCTAAACATGTACTCCTAACCAGTTACATAGGATCTTCCACTTCTAGTTAGCTAGCTTATGGCTTCCCGAGGCCAACAGCCTCTGTTCAAGGCGTATGTGAAGGCTTTTCCTTTTTTCCACTATAAAGCTTTCCCAGTCCTCTGCCTGTCTTTGAGTCTCTCTCTGTCAAAATGCAAATAATAGTGGCTAACTCCTTTGCTATAGCAAGCTCTGAATAGCCTTTGCGAGTTACATTTAGTTGGTCTTCATTTATTTCCATACTACTGTTACTTGTAATGAAATATTTCCTTAAACATAGTTTAGATATGATTCTCTCCAATAGAGCTACCTTCCCCTTAACCTATTTACATTGTCTTATCCCCATTTCTCCTTCTCCCTCTAGTGTATTGAACTACCAACAGAGGTCTACTCATTGCTCCCTAGTGTCATTTTTGAGGCCTTTATCTGCCACTGTTCTCCCATTTCTCATCCCAGGTTCAGATAATCCATTTAGGCTACTTTATCCCCACTTCCAACATTGATTACTGGCTTCGATGACCCATTCCTGTCTTTACCATATTGCATGGGATATGTTTACTTTCTCAGCTCTGAGTTATCCAATGAAGAAGCTACTATTCATGTGTGGCCCTTAAACACTTGAAATGTAGCAACCCAATTGAGATGTGCTACAAATGTAAAAGTATACACTAAATTTTGAAGATGACGGAAGATACAAAGAATGTAAAATTCTCAATATTTTTTCTATTGATTGCAAATTGAAATTTTGGTTAAACAAAACACATTATTAAAATTAATTTCCTCTGTTAATTTTACTTTTTAATGTAGCTACTAGAATATTTTAAAATACATATGTGATACACATATTTCTCTTGGGCAGTGCTGATATCACTCCTCTTTGACTTCCTCACTGTCCTAAAATCTGGCTCTACTGAAAAATATTAATAGCTTCCAAACTTATAAGCCTAATTTTTTTCTTGGTCTTCATTTTCATTGGTCTTTTTTTCTTGTGCTTCATGCAGCTGGAATTTTCCTTTTTTTTTTTTATTTTCTTCATCTCTTGACTTCTATTCAGAGCTACCACAATTCTTATCCAGTTTCTCTCACTATTATTCTCCTGTTCCTTTCATTGGTTTCTCTTTTCCTTACCTTAAGGGTCTAGAGCCATATGCTTTGATTGTCTTTCTTCACTCTTTCCCTTCAGATGTTTTATCCATTTTATCCAAACCATTGCATAAATGAAAATAATCAAATCACCAACTCCAGCACTTCCCCCTCTTTTTAGCTTTAGTATTGTATCTGCAGTTGTCTTTTAGACGTTTCTATTTAGGCATCCCATCCTGTCACCAATTTGAAAATTTCATATCTTTTGAAACACATCAATTTGCTCTCAAAATCAGTTCTCCTTTCTATTTCTGTTGGTGGTGTCATGATTCTCTTTATCACTCAGCTTGAAATGTCTGATTTAAGTAGGACTTTAAATCTCTCCCAAGGCTCTCCTATCCTTGCAGTCAGGAAGAAATGAAGGCTGTTCCTTCATAATCAATTCTTCCTTCATAATGTCCCTTCTACCTGCTTTTTGTCTCTGGTGCCACAGATAGATGTTGCTCAGACAGCTGTTGCTTTCTGAACCTAGAGAACCTGGGAATATGGCATGGGTATGAAACACCAAGTGGTGGGATGGGGAGGGATGATGGCCATTTCCTAG
Source organism: Panthera uncia (assembly GCF_023721935.1). Classification (NCBI taxonomy): domain Eukaryota; kingdom Metazoa; phylum Chordata; class Mammalia; order Carnivora; family Felidae; genus Panthera; species Panthera uncia. The sequence goes on from NC_064810.1 coordinate 84,462,740, forward strand.
ATAATTATTCCAAAGTGATTTATTCACAGTATTTGTTGTTGTTGTTGTTGTTGTTGCTAACAGATATCACTTTATCTCACAAAGGAAATTAGGATAAAAAAAGATACTGTTCTTATATAGTCATAGTCAGAGGCAGCATTGTACAAATAAGACTGACCCCTGATTGTTTTCTGTTTAAGATGTTAGAAAAATGCTTTCTGGAAGAAATACATATTTTAGCACCATTTAAAAACTTTTCTTTAAGCCACTATAACCTTCATATATCAGGTAGACTTTTACTTTGCTCCTAAATATTTCCCACAACTATGATATCTGTAATTCCATGTAGAGGGACATAAAAATTGTATTCCACGATAGAAAATAGCAATTAATATACACACATAACTTAGGAAAGGGAATGCATTTTCTTAAATTCACTAAGCCAGTTTTGCTCATTGTATGATCTTATAACATTCTGCATCACAATAACTAGAGAACCAACTAAAATTCTTATCCTAGACCCCCTGAATCAGCATCGATGAGATGGGTGACTTGTAACCTGTGTTTCAGATGGACTCCTCTGAGTTGTATTTATGCACACTAAGATTTGAGAACCAGAAAACAAAAACAGATATAAATGATACCAGTACAAGAAGTATCTCTCCTTAGAAAAGCAGATTCCCATCTAATTATGGGACAGAAATGAGACTAGGTACACGGAAATCTAAATCATAGCATGTCTTTGCCAAGCCTAGCCCTGTAGTTACTGATCTTTTAAGACAGACAACATCAGAATTATGTCACCAACTTAAATAACAAAAGAGCAAAAACTTTCATAGGGAGATGCACCAAGGGAACCATCTGTCTTTATGAGGTGTTTTGCAGAACTTGAAAGAAAAGCATAGTGTGTCATGGGTCAGTGGCAGGAGCAGTAACAGGGCACAATCCCTTGGCATTTTCCTCTTTGACCAGCCTGCCCAAACTCAGATATGACTTTGTATTCTCCCTCCTCTCTCCCTCTCTCTCTCTATTTGTCTCTATATATCTATCTCTATTTCTGTCTCTATATATATATTCAAATTGTATTTGAATTGCCTAATTTGTATCCAGAGCCACTCAAAGATCTTTATGCTTTACTTCCCTGCGTTTTTCTGCCTCACATCTTTGAGAATGGTGGAATATCTTTTTGTGGCCAAAAAATATCATATAGAAGATTCAAAACAATTAAAAGAATGCATAACGTGGTTTTTGTCTTTCTAGGAGCTACTCTTCTATCCAAAAGAAAAAAAAAGGAGGGGAAGAAGGGGAACTTAAAATCCAAAATAACAAAATGTTAAATAGTTAAAAATACTGTCAGTGATGCAAAAGCCTTAGTGTTTACACAGCCTTTTTCACAGCCTCAATATGTGTCCTATAAAGAGGATTTCAGAGCGCTCTGACAGCATTATATTTCATAGTCAATGTGGCTTGAGTGATAAGGCTCATGTATTCTTTCACTCTTTCAATGTCTATACTGTGCTTTCATTCTGTCTTTACTGCCTGTATGTCTGTGTTTAATTCTTTACCTCCAAATAAGGGAAGATCCCTCTGACTGTGACTATGTAAGAACAGTGCCTTTTAAAAATCCTAGTTTCCCTTGTGAGATAAAATATCTGTTCGTTTCTGAAATTTTATTTCTATGCTTTTTATATATGTAAAATTTTTCTAGCCTCAGACAGCTACTTATAAAGTGGATATACTATTACCACTTGCTTACAGAACACAAAAATCCCTGGGTTGAACGTCTGCTGCATTATTTATTTATCTTCTGTTCTGACACAAATAACATTCTTGCTCAACAGACAGTGAAGTCTGCAAGTGAAATATCACTCCAGAAATGGAGTACAGGTTTGCCAACCAGTGACCTGGAACCAATCCTTACTCAGTGGCACCACAGCATACATAATACAGAGGTGTAAGAGAAAAATAAAAATACATCAGAGTACCCATTAAACCTGTAACAGACTTGTTTCTAGCCCAGCTCTTTCTACCCTTATGAAAAAGAAAGGAAATCTTATTAATGAAGAAGGACCAAAAGGATTGAGCATAAGGTGGATGTACTTTCAAAAAGAGAGTTGTAGATATAGGTAGAAAGACGATAATGAGACCAGAGCCTTTGCTGGATCACTGGGTTCAGCAGTGGCCTAGCAATGAGAGAATGTAATGCTTTGGGGAATCTTCTCTGGGCAATCTTTCACTCCTCCCATCTGTGTCCACGTTCCCACAGTAGCTCCTCATACTACCCCTCTCCTGGTTTGAAAAGAAATAAAGCACTCTTCTAGCCCTCTTGATTATGGAGAAAAGAAATAGTTCAGTGCAAGCAAAACAACGAAGAAATAAGAGATATAATGAGCACCAGAGACAATGCTGCTTTAGAAGAAAAGGGAATCGATATGGGCTGGTGTATTAAGAAGCTGACTCAGGCTAAAGTTGGATGGGGGAGGGCTTCAGCTGGAATTGAAGAACAGGTAGAGTCTGAATAGGTGGGGACAAAAAGAAGACCTCTCTGAGATATGTTAACTGGTATCAGGCCAAAGATGGAAGGCAAAACAGATTTTTTCTTTCTTTCTTTTTTTTTTTTGTCAGCACTTTAATGTTCTTTCTTGAAAAAAAAGGAGAGAAAGAAAGAAAAAGAAGAAAAGAAAATGAATGACAGTTAAATTCAAGCATCTCTCTATAAACACTTCCACAGTTATAAAAAAAGCTTCCTTTCCTTAAGTTTTTTTGAGATGACTAGACATCACAGCTTGACAAGATTATCTCTTTTCAAGGGCTTGTTATAGTGTCAGGAACAATTTAGTCACCTCTTTCAACTTTGCAAACTGGGACAGTCTGTAAAACTTGCAAGTTAAATTCTGAGTACATATCAGAGTATCAGGGTGGGGTTTGGCAGAATCCTGTCTTGAGATTCTTTGAAAACTTCTTTGTGCAGAGGTTGCCAAAAGAGTTGAGGACATAAAGGATTACAGGATTCTCTATATCTGGTAAACTTATTGGTAGTTTGCAGTTTTCCTCTTATCATCAAATCAGCAATTCTAATGAGCAGCTTGTGAATGTGCACAATAAATACTCACTAAAGAGCAATTAGAACAAATAACCATTGAACACTCAATGAAGAGGAAGTTTACACATTTCCCTAAAGTAATTAACACTCTTTTTCCTTGTTTTGTTTAAATTTTGTTTTTACCTAAATTACCTTAATGCTGCCCTTAGTGAAATAGTTTAAAATAAGAGTCATTGGAATTGGATCTTTCTTGATTAAGTGCTAGAAATACAGAGGTTAATTAGACCAAAACTGTATCTGAATCTGTTGAGTACAGATTAGTAGTCCAGACATTTTAAAAAAAATTTTTTAAATGTTTATTTAATTTTGAGAGAATGAGAGCTAGAGTGTGAGAGGGGGAGGAACAGAGAGAGAGAGGGAAGACACAGAATCTGAAGCAGGATCCAGGCTCTGAGCTGTCAGCACAGAGCCCGATATGGGGCTCAAACTCATGAACCATGAGATCATGACCTGAGCCGAAGTTGGATGCTTAACCAACTGAGTCACCCAGGCACCTCATTCCTGACATATTTAAAGGATGTCTTGCTCAGGTCTCACATTAGTCTGTCTGCTTTTAAGACCTGGAGGTTTGCATCATCATTCCTGGAGCTCCATTTGATACCTGCATGTCTGTAAAAACAAAATACACAGAGAACTGATGACTTGGAAGCATTATCTTGAATGGGGAGGATTTTTTCTTCCTCATATCTTGCCTTAGAAGCAGCTGGTACCAGTTACTTCACTTCAAGTGGAGCTGAGGTAAGGCTTAGCAGAAATGTTCTGAAAGTCTAGTCTTAGAGTAGAGAAGAAGCATGAGTGAAATGTCTATGAGCCCTGAACCAAAGAGTGTCAACTCAAAGATACATATCCCTAAAATTCACAAAGCACATCTTTTGCAAATATGATGGCTCTCAAATCTTTTGACCATTTTCCAGTGGAATAAGAACTTGGAGGTAATAATAAAGTGTTAACCTTCCGTCTCTATCCTCCACCCCTCATCCCAGGAGTGAATTTCATATAACTTTTAATAATAGAAGTGTGAATGACTCATATTAGAACTACACTTCATGCTTGCCTTGAAGACCTGTCAGCGCAAAATTATAGCCCAAAATACTGTGAGTGCAGACATGATGTCATTATAAACAGTAGCATAAACAAACAACCATCAACAAACTAGATTGGTAATTTTGAAGCTAAATGAAAAGCTTTTTATATTTAAAAAACAAGAATTGAAGCATTAATGACCAGAGGAATTCATTAATTCATTCACTTCACAAACCTGTTTTTGTATGGCCTGTGAGCTAAGGATGGTTTTTACATTTTTAAATGGTTGTAAAATATACAAAAAAAACAAAAAAACAAAAAAACAAAAACCCCAATCTTTTGTAATATGTGAAAATTACATAATATTCAATTTTTGGGGTCCATAATAAAAGTTAGGGTACACTCACACTCTTTCATTTATGTATTGTCTCTGGCTGCTTTTGTGCTACAAAGGCAAAGATGAGTAGCTGAGACCTTATCATGTGCAAAGCCTAAAATGTTATCATCTGGCCCTTTACGGAAAAAGTTTCCTAGCCTCTGGCAAAGACTGTAACAATTTAAATGACCCCCTATTAGCAGCAGCATCAGTCTTCAACTTTACAGCTTTTCTCAAAAGGTCTTAGATTAAAGGTCTTTAGAATAAAATAAGATCCCCAGAAACCTAAACTCTTTCTGATGGTTCATGTTACATGTCAACCTGATTGGATGATGGCATGCCTGGGCACTTGACTTGACAATATTTCTGGGTGTGTCTGTGGGGATATTTCTGAGTGAGATTAGCATTTGATTTGTTCACTAAGTAAATCAGTTTGTCCTTGCCAGTGTGTATGGTGTCATCCAATCTATTGAGGGCCTAAATACAATAAAAAGGCAGGGGATGGGAGAATTTGCCCTTTCTCCCGACTACTTGAACTGGCATATTGGTCTTTCATGCCCTTGGACTGAGACTTACACCATAGTTCCCTTGATTCTTAGGCCTTTGGTCTTGGACTAAACTATACCTTCAGCTGTCCCAGATCTCCAGCTTGCAGATGGTAGATCATGGGACTTCTCAGCCTCCATAATCACATGAGTATCTCCCTCCCTCCCTCTCTCCCACCTTTTCTTCCTCCCACCCTTTCTGTCTGTGCACACACACACACACAGATACACCCAATTGGATCTGTTTCTCTGGGAAACCTTGACTATACATTTTTATGTACAAATGCCTAATAATGGATTGATGTATTCAATAAGGCCAATAATCAATTGGTGTTGGGCCAAAATAAGAGTGACTTAAAAAATTCTGATATGCTGATTCATGAATGGAACAAACTTGACTGCATGGATTGTCGATCAGTTGCAACAAAAATGTATGGTCCTGAACCAAGCAAACATTTTGACAGAAACATCATCTCAGTGATCTAAATTGTATCAGAGATTTTCCCTGGGAATCAGGAAACATGGTGAAAGTATACTTAAGATATCAGAAATCCTACTCTTAGATTTTGTTTATTTAGCAGACCTTGAGACCTGTTGCCTTCTCATAAACGTAGTCAGACCTATCGTCACTGGCTAGGTGACCCTGCATGGGGAGGATCTCTCTGAGCTGCTAGACTTTGTCTGAGAGTTGACCTGTAAGGAGACCTCCAAATTTTGCTGATTAGAGAGCCCTGCCTTAGATTATTCTTTTGGTCTTACCACTCAATAGGCAGTTGTTTCAACCATCCCCTATCTTCTCTAAGCCTTAATTAAACACTTTCAAATTGATATTTGGAATTCTTATACTACAAAAGGAGCAATCATCAGATTTGCCCCACACAGCCTGTCTGTGGAATTTTTTCAGCTTCTCTATTGGCAGCCTCACTCCCCCCACCGCTTTTATCCACGTTCTCTGAGCCTTTTTCTAAGTGGTTGCCCCAAACTGAGATTGTCTTTAGGCCTATAATATTTTAGGCCTGACTTGGTATTTTTCTTTCAGTTTCAAGCCTGCTTTACCTACAATCCTATCCTCCAGCTCCCCAGGTCTAAAATTTATTTAGATCTAAAATTTATTGTTCTGTTTCATCAGACAATTGAAGAACATTTAGTCAGGATTCTCTAGAGAGATAGAACTAATAGGGTATGAATATATGTGTTTATATATATATCCATATGTAAATGGGGGAGAGGATGTGTGTGTAATAGGATGTGTATATATAAACATAAACGTGTGTGTGTGGTGTGCGCATGCACATGTGTGTACACACATATACAGAGAGAGAGAGAGAGAGAGAGAGAGAGAGAGAGAATAAGGAATTGGCTTTTGCAGTGTGGGCTAGCAGGCTGGGACCCAGGAGAGCCAGTGGTATAGATGAAATCTGAAGACAATCTGCTAGACAATTCCCTCTTGCTCAGGTTCCCTCTTGCTCAGGGTAGGTGCTCTTTTTATTCTGTTCAGCCCTGATTTCATGAGACCTGTCCTCATAAATAATCTATTTACTCAAAATTGACCAATTTAAATGTTAATCTCATCCAAAAACATGTTCTAAATTGACACATTAAATTAAACATCATATTAACTCTACCAAACTTTGGTTTGGTTTGGATATTTAGCTAGCATTTATTAAGTGCCTGCTGTTTGTAAGGCACTTTATTTCTATTTGAATCCTATAGCAACCAGCAGGTTGGGCTATACTGCATCATTTTACTGAAGAAGAAACTTAAGCTCCGTGAGGTTAAACACATTGTTCAAGATTTCACAGAACATAAGTGGCAAGCCCAAGGTGATAAACTCAGACTTCTTTAATTAAAAAATTTTGGGGGGACGCCTGAGTGGCTCAGTTGGTTAAGTGATTGACTTCAGCTCAGGTCATGGTCCCATGGTTCATGGGTTTGAGCCTCGTATCGGGCTCTGCTGACAGTGTAGAGCCTGCTTCGGATCCTCTGTCTCCCTCTCTTTCTGGCTCTCTCTCTCTCTCTCTCAAAAATAAACATTAAAAAAATTTTTTTTAATTGAAGTATAGTTAACACACAATGTTATATTAGTTTCAAGGGTACAGCATAGCAATTGGACAGCTCTGTAAGTTATGGTATGCTCAAAACAAGTATAACTACCATCTGTCACCATATAGCACTATTATAATATTATTGACTATATTCCTCATGCTTTACCTTTCATTTCTATGACTTCTTCCATAACTGGAATCCTGTACCTCTTATTCCCCTTCACCCATATTTCTTATCCTTCCATCCCCTTCTCTCCCCTCTGGCAACTACCAGTTTGTTCTGTGTTTTTATGGGTATATCTTCTGCTTTTGTTTGTTTGTTCATTTGTTTTGTTTTTTAGTTTCCACATATAAGAATCACATGGTATTTGTCTTTCTCGGTCTGAGTTATTTCACTTAGCATAATACCTTCTATATCCATCCATGTTGCTGCAAATGGCAAGATCTCATTCTTTTTTGTGGTTGAGTAATATTCCACTATATATCTATACTACATCTTCTTAATCCATTCATCTATTGATGGACACTTCGGTTACTTCCATATCTTGGCTATTGTAATTAATGCTACAATAAACATAGGGGTGCATATATCTTTTCAAATTAGTTTTTTCATTGTCTTTGGGTATATACCCAGTAGTGAGGTTGCTAGATCATGTGGTATTTCTATTTTTAATTTCTTGAGGAACCTCCATACTGTTTTCCACAGTGACTGCACAATGTACCTTTTCGCCAACAGTGTAGGTGGGTTCCTTTTCCTCCACATCCTTGCCAACATTTGTTATTTCTTGTCTTTTTTTTTTTTCTTTTTTTAAGAGAGAGAGCCAGAGAGCACAAATGTGCATGTGAACGGGGGAGGGGCAGAGAGAGATGAAGAGAGCATCTTAAGCAGGCTCCACCCTCAGTGCAGAGCCTGACATGGGGGCTCAGACATGGGACTCAGTCTCACCACTGTGAGATCATGACCTGAGCTAAGATCAAGAGTCAGATGGTTAACAAACTGAACCACCCAGGCCCCCTGTCTTTTTGATTCTAGCCATCCTGCCAGGTATAAAGTGACATTTCATTGTGGATTTGATTTGCATTTCCCTGATGATTAGTGATGCTAAGCATCTTTTCATGTGTCTGTTGGCCATCTGTATATCTTTTTTGGAAAAATGTCTAATCAAGTCCTCCATCCACTTTTAATTGGATTATTTGTATTATGGGTTTGTTTTGTTTTGTTTTGGTTTTGTTCTTGGTGTTGAGTTAAAATCTAACTTGTTTGACTCTAAAGTCTATGCTTTTTATATTGTGCCATGGTATCTGAGAGGTCAATGTTAGCTTCTGACTTCTTGGTTGTCAGTACCAACCAATAAGTACAACTTACTGATATGCAACTTCGTCAGCTGTATGTTTTTTTTGGTACTTAGAGTGGAATATGGCAGATGTCAGGAAGCAACAGGCATCTGCTCTAGCCAGAAATCTACACCCACATAAACATCAGTTGCCTAATTGTTTTCCTTCATATATCCTGATATTTCTCAGAAGTACACCATCTGCTCATGGAATAGATACCAGAATATGTCTGCAGGAGTTTTTTCTTGTCAAGTTATCTTTCCTCTTATAATGTATTGCTTTGGTTCTTATGCATACTTAATCTAGTCCTGTATGGAAGCACAAAATATCTGCCACCTCATCCACCCCAAGGGAAGGGGGCATATGTAAAATGGATTAAACATGAAGAAGCAGAATGTGTGGAGATTGATTTCAGCTTCTGGGGTTTGATAGGCCTGGCTTTAGATCTTTGTTCTACCTCTTGCTATCTAAGCCTTATTTTCCTCATCTACAAAATGGGGACAGTGAAAATACTGCTTACCTCATAGGGTTTTGGGAAATTAAGGTAGTATTGGAAACATTTAGCACAGTGAATATTTTGTAGTAAGAACTCAATAAATGTTAGGTATTTTTATCATTATCTTTTTTTTTTTCACGCATGACTCTCCCTTACTGTGGGTAGACTATGGATAATTGCTGTTTAATTTGCTTTATATGGTAGGTAACATTTTTAAAAAATCAAACTGGCCTTTCATTAAGTTGTTTATTCAAAAAATATTTAATGTGCATCAAGTATTTCTTCTGGTTACTAGAAAGAAAATGGTGAGCCAAAAGACAGGGTCTAAGACAAGGCCTGAGACCCCTTACAGCCTAGAATCTAATGAGAGAAGGAGATGTTGAACAAATAACCATTGAAAAGGTACCATACATGCAAAATTACAGTGAGGGGAGAATGAGAACAAAGAGGGTGGGGAATTTTATGTTGGGAGTGAGGAATATAACTTTATAAGTGACATTTTAATTATAATGGAATTGTGATGGAATAGGATCTCACTAAAGGAGGAGAAATGACAAAGTAAAAAAATATTTTAGAGGGACTTATATGTTCATTGTTCCTCCCTTCCTTTCCTTTCTCCCTCCCTAAGTTACTCAAAGCTCATGACAGTGAAGGGTAATGTTCAATTGGCATGCATTGTATGGCTCTTCCAGGTATTAAAAATACTGAGATACTTTTTTTTAATGCTTGGTAAAGAGCTTCTTCTACTCCAAATATTTTGAGTGGCCCTACTCTCACCCCCACTGCCTTAGTCCTAGCTAGATCCTCCTCCAGAACCCATCAGATTTCCCCTAAATCAGCCACTAAAAGGTTGATGCCTGCCACAAAGGGTCCTCAGAGACCAAAAAAGGACGTACTTCCTCTTTGGCAAGCTCAAGTCTATTTTACTAGGTCAGTACTGGTATCATACTGCTTGTAAAATATTTTAATGTTATGTCTGGTTAGGATATCAACATTTCAGTATCTATTTTATCATCTGGGAGAGGTATGATAAAGTGATAAAATGATCTAAGTCAGTCTTAAGAGTTAAATTCTCTTCCTTTGTCTCAATTTGCTTATAGTTTTTAGTTTAGTTTATTATCTGTAACCTTTGAAGCTGACAGCAGGGAATCTAGCATCCATTGTATGAAGTACTAACTTAGTATTTCATCTTAATTTCTTGGTTCATTGCGATTACATTTTACTTCAGGTTTGCTTGTTGTAATGACAGAGTCACAGAAGCTATAATCTATTATCCAAATAGGGTTTAAAATGTGTAGGTCTAATCCCAGTAGGTTTGCAGAGGGCACAACTTCAAATCTTTTTCCAAAGAATTAAAAGCATAGTTCTAGTTAGCACATAGAAAAAGGCTGTTTCTCCTAATACTATTTTGGATATTGAGAACTAACTTGTTTCAACTCCAATGATTGAGCTGACAAATCAGCCAATTTAGACATGTTTAGTTTTATTATTTCCTGTATATATGGAAGTGGAATTGTAGAATTTGCCATGGGGTATTTAAAAAAAAAATTTTTTTTTTAATGTTTATTTATTTTTGAGACAGAGAGAGACAGAGCATGAACGGGGGAGGGTCAGAGAGAGAGGGAGACACAGAATCTGAAGCAGGCTCCAGGCTCTGAGCTGTCAGCACAGAGCCTGATGCGGGGCTCGAACTCACGGACTGTGAAATCATGACCTGAGCTGAAGTCGGACGCTTAACCGACTGAGCCACCCAGGCGCCCCTGCCATGGGGTATTTAATAAAAAGAAATGTGCTTTATGTATTTTATGGTCTTAATGTTTATTTGGAGGCATCTGGGTGGCTCAGTCAGTTAAGTGTCTAAGTCTGATTCAGGTTATGATCTCATGATTTGTAGATTTGAGCCCTGCATTGGGCTCTGCCCTGACAGCTCGGAGCCTGGAGTCTGCTTCAGATTCTGTCTCCCTCCCTCTCTCTCTGCCCCTCCCCAATTTGTGTGCTCTCTCTCTCTCTTTCTCTGTCTCAAAAATAAAAAAAACATTTAAATAAAATAAAATATTTATTTTGAGAGAGAGAGAGTGTGTGTGTGCATGTGAGAGAGAACAGGGGAGGAACAGAGAGAGGGAGAGAGAGAATCCCAAGTAGGTTCCTCACTGTCAGCACAGAGCAATATGGGGCTCAGTCTCACAAACTGCGAGATCATGACCTGAGCTGAAATCAAGAGTCAGACACTTAACCAACTGAGCCACCCAGGTGCCCCTATTTTGTGGTCTTTTAAACCACTGGATAGTTATTACTTCTGTAGATGTTTAAGTGAGGAATTAAAGTTTTTAGGACATATGAGTGGGAACTTCCAGGGCACTTCCCTGAACTATCACTAGAAACAAGGGCTTCTTTTTCACCTTTTGTGTATGAGCTATGTTTGACCTATTTGATCTCTCATGATAAGGAAATTGGGTTCTGGGAAGCAGCAGCTTTTCCTTTCCATACATTGTGTATGCATGCCACCTAACTAACCACAGGTTTTAAAAATAAGCAATATTATTATTCCAAAGTTTCCATCTGAGCTGACAAGCATCATTCTTAGCCAGCAACTTATCATTTCTAATGATGAATAGACAGTATTTGGAGAATAAAAGACTGCTGAGCAAGTAGCCTTTGTCACATAAAAAAAATAAAAAAAGAATTCTCAGGGCAGTGTAGAAAATTTCCACAGATTGTAAAGACAAAAGTAGCAGGGGGCTGCTTTAATTTCTACATCTTCACATGGCATGGAATTTTAACACAGTAATTATTTTGGCATTTAATGCTAATGAGTTAACTTTTATCCAGCAGATACATAGCATTTATATTTTGGTAGGAAAAAATACAGAACATCACAGTAGAAGTTCAAAGATTTCAGGAAGTTTTATTGAGATAGCAAAATGGATAACAAGGCCATGAGGGAGTATGCCCATCTCAAAGGAAAAGAAAACATTGAAAGCCTTCCCTGACTATCACTGGGGAAAAGAGGATACAAGAGAAGAGCAGTACCAATGGAGGGGATATAGGAGCATCTACCTGCATTTGGTAAGAAAGGTGGCATTATGGGCAGCCAATCCGACCAATCTGCCCTAAGATAGATTGGTGGTGAGGTTATCAGTCTATTCAGAACCTGACAGAGCATGTCAGTCTATTCCACTGATCCTGTGAGTATCACAGTGTCATAAAATGATGGAATTTGGAGGATAATTCATTTGGTTTAATATTTATTGAGCATGTACTATTATAGCTGGCCCTGCCTAGGCATTGAAGATAAATCAGTTAACAAGATACCCTAGGTTTCTGCCCTCAAAAAGGTTATCATTAACTAAATTACAAATACGATTTTGGGTAATGGAAAATGCTACGAGGAGAAATGAAGAGTAAGGTAAGGGGATAGCAAATGATGGTTGAGTTGTTTTAGATAGAGTGGTTAGAAATTGCTTTTTGTGGAAGATACAGTTAGTTAGGGATTTGGATGATATGGAGTTGCCAAGCATATAAATGTCTTTGAGAAGAGCATTTCAGGCAAAGAAATACCAGTGAACTGGGTCTGAGGTGGGAATAATTTTGCATATTTGAGGAACGGCCAGAAAGTTAGTGAAGTAAGTTGTAAGTTAGGGAGTGTGGGCAAAAATGAGATGGAAGAGATAGTTAGAGCCAGATCATGTAGAGTTAGGCCTTAGTAAGGAGTTTAGATTTTATTCTAAATACTATGGAAAGACATTGGAAGGTTTTCAGTGGGGGATTGATGTTATATGTTCCATGTTTTAAAAATGATTACTCATATGTTATGTGAAGGTTAGACTATAGAAGGGTAAATATAAAAACAAGGGAAGCCAGTTAGGAGATAATTGCAGTATTTCAGATGAGTATGTGAATGAAGATGCACCAAGTGGTAGCAGTAGAGTAGTGAGAAATGGTTTGATTCTGGCTTTGTTTTGATAGCAGACGTAAGAGGACTTGCTGATGGGTTTGAGTGAGAGAAAGGCAAAAGCCAAGAACTGAGTTTTAACCTGAGAAACTGGGTGAATATTTGTGCTCACTACTATAAATTCTCTAAGAAACCAATGCCAGGGAGAATGCTGTAATTATAAGTTATTGTTATCCATTTTTCCTTAAATGACCATACACAGTCTCTTAATCTGTCATCATCAACCCCCAAAACCTGCCAGGTCATCCATCATCAGAGGGGCATGATTACAGTGTTTTACAGAGCCAGAATTGGCTCAAATCCTGATTCTTCCATTTACTATATGTATGACATTGGCATGTTAATCACTGTGCCTCAGTTTCTTCATCTGGAAAATGGGGATAAAAATAATGGTGCTTATACATTAAGAAAATCATTTACCATGATCAAGTGGGATTTATTCCTAGGATGCAAGGATGGTTCAGTATTCACAAATAAATCAATGTGATATATCACATCATCAAGAGAAAGGATAAAAACCATATGATCGGGGTGCCTGGGTGGCTCGTTGGCTGAGCATCTGACTCTTAATCTCAGCTCAAGTCTTGATCTCAGGGCCCTGAGTTTAAGCCCCATATTGGGCTCTGCTCTGGGTGTGAAACCTACTTAAAAATAACCCAAACGTATGATTATTTCAATAGATGCAGAAAAAGCATTTGACTAAGTACAACATCCATTCCTGATAAAAACCCTCAACAAAGTGGGTTTGGAGGGAACATACCTCAACATAATAAAGCCCATATTTGAAAAAACCACAGCTAAAATCATACTCAATGGTGAAAAACTGAGAGCTTTTGCATTAAGATCAGGAACAAGACAAGGATGTTCACTCTCACCACTTTTATCCAACATTGTACTGGAAGTCCCAGCCATAGCAATCAGATAAGAAAAAGAAATAAAGCCATCCACATTGGTAAGGAAGAAGTAAAACTTTCACTATTTGCAGATGACAACCTGTAAACCCTGAAAAACTCCACCAAAAATCTACCAGAACTGATAAAGGAATTCAGTAAGGTCACAGTATACAAAATCAGTATACAGAAACCTGTTTTATTTCTATACACTAATAACAAAGCAGCAGAAACAGAAACTAAGAACATAATTCCATTTATGACTGCACTAAAATAATAAAAATAAAATAAAATAATAAACTTACCCAACAAGTTGAAAGACCTGCAGCATGAAAACTATAAAACACTGATGAAAGAAATTGAAGATGACAAACATAGAAAGATTTTCCATGCTCATGAATTGGGAGAACAAATATTGTTAAAATGTCCCTACTATCCAAAGCAATCTATAGATTTAGTGCAATACCTATCAAAGTACTAGCAAACATGTTTCACAGAAATAGAACAAATAATCCTAATATTTGTATGGAACCACAAAAGACCCTGAACAGCCAAAGAGGTCTTGATAAAAGAAGAAAAAACTGGAAGTATCACAATTACAGATATCAAGATATACTATAGAGCTGTAGTAATCAAAACAATATGGTACTGACACAAAAATTGACACATAGATCAATGGAACAGAATACAAAGCCCAGAAATAAATCCATGATTATATGGTCAATTAATTTTTGACAAATGAAGTGAGAATATGCAATGGGAAAAGACAGCCTCTTCCACAAATGGTGTTGAGAAAAATGGACAGCTACATGCAAAAGAGTGAAAACTGGACCACTTTCTCATACCATACACAAAAATAAACTCAAAATGGATTTAAGACCTAAATGTGAGACCAGAAACCATAAAAATCCTAGAAGAGAACATAGGCAGTGATTTCTTTGATATCAGCTGTAGCAACATTTTTCTAGATATGTCTCCTGAGGTAAGGGAAACAAAAGCAAAAGTAAGCTACTTGGGCTACACCAAAATAAAATGCAATGCACAGCAAAGGAAACAATCAATAAAACTAAAAGACAACCTACAGAATGGGAAAAGATATTTGAAAATGACATCCATTAAAGGGTTAGCATCCAAAATATATAAAGAACTGATACAACTCAAAACCAAAAAAAAAAAAAACAAAAACAAAAAAACAAAAAAAACACCGAAAACAAATAATTTGATTAAAAATGGACAGAAGACATGAACAGGCATTTCTCCAAAGAAGACATACAGATGGCCAACAAATGCATGGAAAGATATTCAGTATCACTCATCATCAGGGAAATACAAATCAAAACCACAAAACCAAAATGACTAAAATCAAAAACACAAGAAAGAACAAGTGTTATTGATGATGTGGAGAAAAAGGAACCATTGTGCACTGTTGATGGGAATGCAAACTGGTGTAGCTACTGCAGAAAATAATATGGAAGTTCCTCAAAAAATTAAAAATAGAATTACCATATGATCCAGTAATTTCACTACTGGGTATTGAAAGAAAGATAAATGAAAGAAAGAAAATGAAAATACTAATTTCAAATGATATGCACCCATATGTTTATTACAGCATTGTGCAGGGACAGAAGCATTGATCTAGTCATGTTTATGTTCATGACATGGATTCTAGGCCAAATGCTACCTTTAATTAGTTGCCCTATGTCAAAAAAGTCACTCAGCCTCTTTGCACTGTAGTGCTTTGCATGTACAGTAAGAAGAAGGGAGCAGGTGATCTTGGGTTCTGTGCTAATCACTGCACCAGTAATGTAAGATTTAAGTGATCTTGTAACATTTTAATTGTCTTTATTGAGTCTTATTCAAAGGAGTCGTCCACAGAACCATTTGAAAAATATTGGCTGTAGATAGCTCAGGAGTTGAGGGAGAAGTTAAAAATAGAATCAGATAGGGGCGCCTGGGTGGCTCAGTCGGTTAAGCATCCGACTTCAGCTCAGGTCATGATCTCACTGTCCGTGAGTTCGAGCCCCGCATCGGGCTGCTTACTGCTCGGAACCTGGAGCTTGTTTCAGATTCTGTGTCTCCCTCTCTCTCTGACCCTCCCCCGTTCATGCTCTGTCTCTCCCTGTCTCAAAAATAAAAATAAAACGTTAAAAAAATTAAAAAAAAAAATAAAAAATAAAAAATAAAAAAAATAAAAATAGAATCAGATAAATAGATTTTCCCTAAATAAAGCAGTAATCAGCTTCACAGAATCCGAGTATTGGTATAAGGAGAGAGTAGCAGGGTACTTTTAAGAGCTCTTCCTGGGAAACTTTGTGGCTACCAGATAACATTAGTCCAACCTTGCTGTGTCCTGCCCTGAGCTCATGTGCCATTCATAGTTACTGCCTCTACAGTTTGGCATTCTTCTCCCCAATGCTGCCTACAGACTTTACTTGCTTCCATGAAGTGCACTGCTGTCAGACTGTCCCTAAGCATGCTTTATCTGCTCCTGTAATGGGGGCCCAGACTGCTTACTTCTTCTGGAAGAAACCATCTGGCCCACCTGTTTGGCTTTCTAGGATATCTGGTACATTTTGGTGATTATATTTCCTTTCATTTCCCATTGTCAGTTTTGTCTCCCATAGTTGACCCAGTGGATGGGCCATCTAGTCCTTGGACTGTGGCATTCTTGCTAGAACTCCCGAGCCCATTCTGACAGCTGGGTCCAAAGGTTTTCATCTTCACAACAGTTTTTAGGTCTGCAGGGGTTGGACCACTCACAAATATTGCCTGGTGTCACCTCCAAAAGGCTAGTTGTTCATCATGAGCTTTCTGGTGGAAGGTCTGATCTACATGGCTCATTCTTTCAGGAATGAGCTGAAAGCTACTAGTGCTATACCAAGGAGCATCTGGTACCATTCCTTAACACCCTAGCCATCCATTTAGTTCTACTGACTCTCATGGAAGCAGTCTGTTACTTACTATGGCTTGTTGAAAAAGTCAGATAGTGGGTTTGGCATATTGTCAGGACTAGAGCCAGATATCTGACCCACAGGCTACTATTATTTTTTTCAAAGGGTGCTGTCAAAGGGTTTGAAAGGATATAAAGCTCATTTACTGGACAAGTTTATTATTTTGACATAAAATAGATCTACAAGGCATTTACATGGAGCTAAGGATAAAAACAGTGAAAAAGGCACATATTCTTCCTGATAAGGTCTGAGGCATTGAGAGGACTAGGAAGCAGTTACAGATTCTTTTCAAGATGTCTTTCATGCATGTATGCAAATTGAGTAATAGAAATGGTTCTAAATGTGCTATGTTTGGTCAAGGTAGATATGCAAATTATTATTGGTTATATTTTCTTTGGTTATATGGAACTATTTTATTTTTAATTTTTTTAATGTTTATTTTTTTTGAGAAAGAGAGACAGAGCGGGAGTGGTGGAGAGACAGAGAGAGAGGAAGAGACCGAATCTGAAGTAGGCTCCAGGCTCTGAGCTGCCAGCACAGAGCCTGACATGGGGCTTTAACTCACTAACCGTGAGATCATGTCCTGAGCTGAAGTTGGATGATTAACCGACTGAGCCACCCAGGCACCTCTTTATGGGACTATTTTAAAAGAAATGAACACAAATCCCTGTCATATAGATGGCATTAATAGATAATAAGTAAGAATTTATTGTTTAAGTAAAATAATGAAATGTTTTACTACAAATGTTGGGAAACATTACTGTCAACAGAAAAAGTACTTCAATATTTATACTTAAAAAAATTTTTTTAATGTTTATTTTTGAGAGAGAGAGAGCACGAGCGGTGGAGGGGCAGAGAGAGAGGGAGACACAGAATTCAAAGCAGCCTCTGGGCTCTGAGGTGTCAGCACAGAGCCTGATGCGGGGCTCGAACCCACAAACCTGAGATCATGACCTAAGCCGAAGTCGGAGGCTTAACCGACTGAGCCACCCAGGCGCCCCTCAATATTTGTACTTTTGACCCCCAAATGAAATTTAGGTGGCTAACTTCAAAATGATTCATATTTACTTAAACATAGTATTGATTTGTGCATTGTTAGGCACTCTAAATATTTATACTCTTTCAATCTTCAAATGTTTTTACGTGGTTCCTATGGTAGAAAGAAAACAGTCAGATATAAATTCAAATCCCAGCACTGCCACTTATGAACATGTTTAACCTTTTTAACTTTTAATTTTTCTTCTGTAAAATTGGGATAATAATAATGTTTAATTCATAATATTTTCAAGATAACGTACATAAAATATCTAGTGCCTGGCACAATTAAGTACTCAATAAATGTTAATTATTTATATTAGCACAATACCTTACATATAATAGATTCTTATAAACATTTGTTGAATGAATGAATGAACAAGTAAATAACTTTATTATCACAGAACTTCAGGAATATTTTATCATTTATTATAATTTTACTCTGTTCTTTTTCATAGATCCAACGTATCACATTTTTTCTTCTGTGAATACGTGTCCCCTTTCTTAACCTCAGCCGTTTGGTGTCATGCCAGGGAATCATGGAATATCATGTTTCTGAGGCTAGGGTTTATTGGCCGTTTGTCAAGGGGGTCATCCTTTATTTATTTGGGAACAAAATGGACATGGAGCTACCATACACAAGATTTGGGGTATTTCCCTCCCAAGAGATAAGTTATGAACATTAAACATAAACATGAAAAGTAACAAGAACTTGAGGTGTTCTTAAGATTTCATCATGACTTGCCCTATATCATAAGGATTTTTCATGCTCGCTATTTTGAAATATTTATTGGAAGAAAGTGGAATATACGTTTCAGTGTGCCAAGTGAGACCAGAAAAGTTGCACTTGGATTTTGTCACTAACAATCATGTTTAGTATGAAACAAGGAGGCAGATCAGCTCAGCTCCAATGAAGCAATAACTGGACAAACATTTACTTGTCTTCCTCTCCTACAGTTAGATGTGAATGGGGATTCATCATTGTTAGGAAATTTAGAACAATAAAAGGAAAGGAGCCTCACAGAAAAAGAGCTGAGCAAACAGATGTGGGTACTATTTGATTACTTCTTAATTTTGTTTTTAATAGAAAATAAAATAATTTTATTGAAAAACCATTCTGACTGATGTCTGTTTCTAGAAATTTTGAAATTTTCCTGTACTGCTTCACACAAAAACTGATAGACTAATTTCTGGCCTAAAGAAGAGGGCTCCCTAATCAGTGGCCAAGAAATTCCTCAAGCAGTGTCTCACTTTTATTTATTTATTAATTTAAAAACTATTGAAGTATAATTAACATACAATGGGATATTTGTTTCGGATGTATAACGTATTGATTAGACAATTCTGTACATTACTCAGTTCTCATCAGAATAGGGGTAGTCACTATCTGTCACCATACTTACAATATTGAATGTATTCTCTATGGTATACTTTTCATCTCTGTGACTTATTTATTTTATAACTGGAAGTTTGTATCTCTTTTTTCTTTAAGTTTATTTACTTAGAGAGACAGAGTGAGAGAGCATGGGACAGGCAGGAAGAAAGGGAGAGAGAATCCCAAGCAAGCTCCACACTGTCAGCACAGAGCCCAATGTGGGACTCGAGCTCATGAACTGTGAGCTCATGACCTGAGCCAAAACCAAGAGTGGGATGCTTAACCAACCAAGCCACCCAGGCATCCCTGGAAGTTTGTACCTATTAATCACCTTTATCTACTTCAACCCTCCTCCCACCCCCCACGCCTCCACCACCACCACTCTCCTCTTTCCTGACAATCACCAGTTTGTTCTCTGTATTTAAGAGTTTGTTTTGGTTTTTTAGATTTCGAATTAAGTGAAGTCATATGGTACTTGTCTTTCTTGTGTGACTTACTTCATTTAGTATAACACTGACTGGGTCCATCCACGTTGTCACGAGTGGGAAGATCTCATTCTTTTTTATGGTGGAGTAATATTCTATTGTGTATGTATATGTATGCCTGTATATATGCATATATATGTGTAAGTATGTGTTTGTGTATGCACACACACATGCATATACCACATCTTATTTAGCCACTCATCTTTTGATAGACACTTGTGTTGTTTCCATATCTTGGCTATTGTAACTAATGTTGCAGTCAACATAGGGGTGCATATGTCTTTTCAAATTAGTATTTTATTTTCTTTAGGTAAATACCTATTAGTGGAGTAGTGGAATTACTTGATCATATGGTATTTTTATTTTTAATTTTTTTTTTTTATTTTTTTTATTTTTTTATTTTTGGGACAGAGAGAGACAGAGCATGAACGGGGGAGGGGCAGAGAGAGAGGGAGACACAGAATCGGAAACAGGCTCCAGGCTCCGAGCCATCAGCCCAGAGCCTGACGCGGGGCTCGAACTCACGGACCGCGAGATCGTGACCTGGCTGAAGTCGGACGCTTAACCGACTGCGCCACCCAGGCGCCCCTTTATTTTTAATTTTTTGAAGAACCTCCATACTGTTCTCCACAGTGGCTATGCCCATTTACATTCCTACCAAAAGTGTACAGGAGTTCTGTTTTCTCCACGTGTACAAGGGTTCTGTTTTCTCCACATCTTTGCCAACACTTGTTATTTCTTTTTGATGCTTCCATTCTTACCGGTCTGAGGTGATATCTCATTGTGGTTTTGATTTTAATTTCCCTAATAATTAGTGATGCTGAGCATCTTTTCATGTGTCTGTTTGTCATCTGTATGTTTTCTAGAAAAATGACTATTTAGGTCCTTTGCCCATTAAAAAAAATTTTTTTTAAGTTTATTTTTGAGGGCAAGAAGGGAGAGAGCAAGTGGGGCAGCAGAGAGAGAGGGGGACAGAAGATCCAAAGCAGGCTCTGTGCTGACAGTAGAGAGCCCAATGTGGGGCTCAGACTCAAGAACCATGAGATCATGAGCTGAGCTGATGGCAGACACTTAATCGACTGAGCCACCCAGGTGCCCCCCCCCACCCCTTGCCCATTTTTAAAAAGTTTTTATTCATTTATTTTGAGAGATAGCATGAGCAGGTGAGGGGCAGAGAGAGAGGGGGATAAGAATCCCAAGCAGGCTCTGTGCTTAGAGCAGAGCCTGACATCAGGGGCTCAATCTCAGTAACTGACTGAGATCATGACCTGAGCCAAAATCAAGAGCTGGATGCTTAGCCAACTGAGCCACCCAGCCTACCCAGTTTTTCATCAGATTAGTTTTATGTGTGTTGACTTGTATAAGTTTATATATATATTTTGGCTATTATCCACTTAGTTCATATGTTTCATTTACAAATATTCTCCTATTCAGTAGGTTGGCTCTATTTTGTTGATGGTTTTTTTCACTGTGCAAGCTTTTTATTTTGGTGTAATCCCAACAGCTTATTTTTGCTTTTGTTTTGCTTGCCTGAGGATCTGGTGCTAAGGCCAATGTTGAAGAGATTATTGCCTATGTTTTCTTTTAGGAGTTTTGTGGTTTCAGGTCTCACATCTAGGTCTTTAATTCATTTTTAGTTTATTTTTTGTATATGTTGTAAAAAAGTGGTCCAGTTTCATTCTTTTGCATGCAGTGGTCTAGTTTTCCCAGCACCATTTATTGAAGATAGTTTTTTCCTCATTGTATATTCTTGCCTTCTTTGTGGTAGGTTATTTGACCATGAGTGTGGGTTTATTTCTGGGCTGTCTATTCTATTGATCTATGTCTCTGTTTTTGTATCACTACCATACTGTTTTGAATAGTATAGGTTTGTAGTACATCTTAAAATCTGGGACTGTGATACCTCCAGCTTTGTTATTCTTTCTCAGGATTGCTTTGTCTATTTGGGATCTTCTGTTGCATACAAATTTTGGGATTATTTTGTCTAGTTCTGTGAAAAATGTTGTTGGTATTTTGATAGGGATTTCATTGACTCTTGTTTTGGGTAGTGTGGACATTTTAATGATACTTATTCTTCCAGTCCATGGTATATATTTTCATTAGTGCTGTCTTCAATTTCTTTCATTAGTGTCTTGCAATTTTCAGAGTATAGGTCTTCTACTTTCTTGGTAAAAATTATTCCTAGATATTTTATTCTTCTTGGTGCAATTATAAATGAGTTTGTTTTCTTAATTTCTTTTTGCTGCCTCATTATTAGTGTATAGAAATGCAACATATTTCTGTATATTTTGTATCCTGCAACTTTACTGAATTAATTTATCAGTTCTAATTTTTTTTTTTTGGTTGAATCTTTTGGGTTTTCTATATATAGTATCATGTCATCTACAAATAGAGATTATTTCTTTCTTACCAGTTTGGATGGTTTTTATTTTTTTCTCTTTTCTGATTGCTGCAGCTAGGACTTACAGTACTATATTGAATAAAAGTGATGAGAGTGGACATCCTTTTCTTTTTCCTGAACTTAGATGAAAAGCTCTCAGCTTTTCACCATTGAGTGGTAGTGCCTGCCTGGTGTGGCAGTGCAGGAGCCACTTTGGAGGCTGGGGCTGCCTGCCTGGTGTGGCAGTTCAGAAACCACTTTGGAGGGATGCCTGCCAAGGCAGATAATTTTGACAGCGTAGGTGGGTCTGTGGGGAAATGCCAGGATGGGGGCATGGGGTGCTAGCAAGGAAGATGGAGAGTGTTAGCACTCATTCCCACAAGTGTCCAGCCATCTAAGCAGAGGGGTTGGGGAAAGGGAAGGTGTGGACAGGAAGAAGAGAAATGGCTCCTGTGAGCACTTTTGTTGCCAGAGAAATCGCCTGCACATCCCTTCCCCTTCTGCACATATTCTAAAATTATTCAGTAAATCTCCTTCACATATACCCCAGGTGCTTTTCATACTGCTATTTCTGTGCTGTGTTTAGCCCAAGTTATTTAATATACTGGCTCATAAGGATGGGGACTCAGTTTTCTGCTCCTCTCTGGCTCTCCTGGAGTTAAGTCCCAATGGTTTGCAAAGCCAGGTGTTATGGGGATTATCTTCCCAATGAGGGTCCCCAGTGTCAGGGGTATCTGATCCTTTACTTCTCCATACTTGTGATGTCCCTCCCATTTGTGGTTGGTCACACATGGTGGGCGGATTTGGTTCCCAACTGTGTTTCTGCCCTCCTACCCTTTTCGATGTGACCTTCCCTTTATGGTTAGATGTGGAAGGTCTGTTCTGCCAGTCATCCGGTTGTTTTCAGAGTTAGTTGCAAAGATGTAGCTGTTATCTTGGTGTGTCTGTGCAACAGGGTGAGCTTAGGATCCTCCTATACCACCATCTTCCCAAAACTCCAGTGTCCTACTTTTATTGTCTGGTTTTATATTCCTTCTGGATTTCTTTCTTTTTTTGTATTGAATTTAAATATATTCAATAGTTGTTTTTTCATTATTTTGTTTTTATATATAAAGGTGACTTTTTTTTTGTAGTTTTATTGTTTTATTAACACAAATACAACATGCACATAAACTGATTCGTTTGCTTTGCAGCCTGGCATTGGCATTGATCACTCTGATGGCCAGCTGGGCTGCTCTTTCCACAGTGGCTTTGTGGTTCTTGGAGGAGACATTGTAAGAAATCTCTGCATGGTAAGATTTGTAGAACATGAGTAGCACTTCAAGCTCTTTGATGTTGTGGACTAGGAACTTCCAGAAGCAACTGGGCAGCATGTGCTTTGTTTTCTTGTTGCTCCTGTAACCAGTGTTGGTCTATCAAGATCTGGTCCTTGAATCTTCTGTGCGCCCTATTGTCAGTGCCTCTGGATTTCCCTTATTTGTGCTTAATTTTGACGTATCAATCGACCATGATGTTGAGTAGGAGATGGCTACCACCTCCACAGGCAGCACTGAGGGAGAAATAAAAAACAAAAAACAAAAAACAACTTTACTTTTTAATTCTACTTTGACTGAATGACATTGGTCAGTATCAGGATGGCAGTGAGAAGGTTAGTTGCCTGTTAAGATGTCTCTTTTTTTTTTTTTTTTTTTAATTTTTTTTTCAACGTCTTTTGTTTATTTTTGGGACAGAGAGAGACAGAGCATGAACGGGGGAGGGTCAGAGAGAGAGGGAGACACAGAATCGGAAGCAGGCTCCAGGCTCCGAGCCATCAGCCCAGAGCCCGACACGGGGCTCGAACTCACGGACCGCGAGATCGTGACCTGGCTGAAGTCGGACGCTTAACCGACTGCGCCACCCAGGCGCCCCAAGATGTCTCTTTTTTGATGCATTGATTCTGCTTCAGGATTTCCTTGAAGGAACAGAAGCTTGAGCATGCATTAGGTTGCATCATAAGAAAATGCTGATATTTGACTGATTTTGACTTACAAAACTGGCAGTTTCACATAATTCAGCCTAATTAATCTGGGTTGGATTCCTGCCTCAGGGTAGAATTATTTCAACCAGGTTCAGAGAGATTGATATATAAGGTGGAGTGCTACTTTCACAACTAGTAATGGCCACCATAACTGCTGTGGGAAACATCTCCTGACACACTCTGGCCAGAGTGACAGTTCCGCTTTGTAGGTAGATCTACACAGGAAATTAAATGATAAGTCAGTTCTTAGCAAAGCTACAGCCTGTATTCCATCAAAGAGTATGTATATCTCTTTTGAAGGAGAAAAAAAAGATTATTAAAAAATACCATTAAAATATGTACAAACATAAAACTAGGTATAAACCATTTTTAATCACCAAGATTTATGTAACAATGAAACAAAAACTGTAAATCAAATACAAACAAAAGTACAAAACCAATATAATTTAGGTGAACCATTTTGATTTAATAGAACAGGTTTTTTTCCCCCTCTAAATCGCAGATTGCATCATTGACATGGCACTGATTTCAACAGTGAGTCTTTTGAGACTGCATGATTAACTATACATATGCATGTAAACACTCAGTTTTCTCAGCATCATCTCTGCTGTGAAACCTCCATTTGTACAGCAAAGAGTGATGCCATTTAGTTTTTCCTTGGTGTGGATTTGATCAATTCTACTCTTTTGGATAGAAGTTAGGCATTTCACAATTAAAAGGTACTATTTGGAGCCAGAGCTACCTTAAACACAAGCACAAATGCCTCTTTGTTTCTGGTCACCCTTATTAGGATTCAGAGGGTAGCTCTTTGGTGATCTAGGTTTATGTGAGGATCTTCTGTTAGATTTCACACCTTATGGGGAGCCCTGTGCCTTATCTATAACATTTTACTAGTCTTAAATATAGAGTAATTAGTAAGTAAAGGGTTTTCAGTTGCTATTGTTTTAATAATATCTTGTTGAATTTAAGACCCATCTATGAATTATCCTGCCTTGGTTGAGTTTGTATCCGTCTGCTTTTCTTTTCAGTAGACATTTTTTTTTTCTGTCAACTATCATTAGATTAGAAAAACATTACCAAGTTCCCATCCAAACCTTCCATTTCCTAATTGCTGGCAAAGGATTATGGACTTGAGTCTTTATGGATATGAAAAAGATAAGTAATGACTCAGGAATTAAATAACTGTACAGAGATTTTAATATCAATTCTGTAGTCAACATTGCGAAAATATCATTTTATTATTTTAGGAAGAATAAACAACAACAAACAAATCTTTTTAAAAGAAACCTCAATTGTATCAAAGATCCCCTTGTTTTTTTTTTTTTTTTTTAAAGAAAAAGTGTCCAAACTCAATTACATTCTTTCCTTTGATTTATAGTTGGTGAGTAGACAAAGGGCTCTTGGTCTAAATGTCAGCTGTTACTTAAGATATAAGGCAAGAAAAATAGTTCATACTCTTAAATGATTTCTGATGGGGTATGTTAACTATTCAATTATTGATGAAATTAAGACATTGCAAGATGATTTTAAGGAGCAACATTCTAAGATGTAACATATAATTTAGTTAATTTGAATATTTGTAATATATCCTTCTATTGTAATTGTAAGCTTTTAGTGACTGAAACATTAGAGACAAAGAACAGTCAGAGAGAATGAAATTATGTTTCTTTATATATCACTCATTAGTGTATTCAACAAACATTAATTGAGCATTTAGCCCTTGACCTCGATACCAGAGATATAGACAAATCCAGATAGTTCTCTATCTGGAAAACTACTCATTCTCCCAGATTCAGCTCAGAGGATATTCCCTGTACACAGATAATTAGTTGGTCAAGGCTTTGTGCTTTGTATGTTACTTGTTTATTATATATTACTTGCATATTAATAAATAGATATAAGTAACACATATACCAACTCAATATATCTACCAACTTGAGTGTAAACTCTTCAAGGACGGGTTTCACTGTTAAACTTTTAATATCTTTCCTTTTTTCATTTTGTTTTCCTATTTAAATTGTGGTAATCTTTATGTCTCATTCTCTAAATGTTATATAAATAGCACTTATTTATGTAGTTAAATATTTCTTGATTTTTATTGGCATCATAGTATCACATGTATAAGCCATAATTGATTTAGCCATTCCTCTACTTTTGGACAATTAAGTTATTTCCTGTTTTCTAGTATTATAATAATGCTGAAATCCTTGAAGATACTTATCCATATCTCTGATAATTCATTTAGAGTTATACATTTCTAGAAGTGATATTACTGTGTCAAATGATGTGAGCCCTGTAAAAGTTCTCACCATAAATGGCCAAATTGCTTTCTAAGAAGTCTGTTCCGTGGGTAATAAATGAGAATGCCTGTTTTATCTTACCCACTCTTCCCAAACCTAGACATATCATTCCAAAAACCTTTGACAATTTGGTATGCAACACCAAATAGCTCTTTTTTTGATTTCTTGAGTGATTTTATGTTTTATGTTATCTGCCCTAGTAATTTGGGCACTTGTGTTTTTAATCATTTGACTATTTTCTGTAGTAGTTTCTAGGCAAAGAGAGGTTTAAAAGGTTAAAGAAAACTAAAATTCAAAATATACTTTAAAAAAAAAAAGACTGTGGAGTCCAACATGGGGCTCAATTTCACAACTGTGAGCTGAGCTGAAATCAAGAGTCAGGCACTTAATGGCTGAACCACATAAGCACCCCTTAAGTCAGTTTTTAATTTTTTTGGTAAGTTTATTTATTTATTTTTGAGAAAGAGAGAGAGACAGAGACAGAGACAGAGAGACAGAGAATCCCAAGCAGGCTTCATGCTTTAAGTGCAGAGCCTGACATGGGGCTTGAACTCACGAGATCATGACCTGAGCTGAAATCAGGAGTCCAATGCTTATGGACTGAGCGACCCAGGTGCCCCAAGTCAATTTTTAATTGTTGATAAGTACAGATACTAAGGTATTTACCATTGTGGTAAAAATAACTTATGAAAAAGATACCCTTATCCTTGTTGTTCAGTCACATATCACATATGTGTCATTCTTTCCCCCAGTTTGCAGAATAGCATAAGGTATGTCAAGGAAATCTAAGGAATTAAAATAATATAATAAACTGTTGTAGGATCCTTTACCTCAAAACCCCAGGGTTCATTGTCTTGCCACTTCAAAGAATGAAGAGGTAGACACAAAATGAGCAGTAGGCAAAAGTTTATTTGAGTATAAGATTAGAAAGTAAGAATAGTATGAAACCTCTCTATATAGAGAAGGGGCTTTCGAAGGTGAAAGCCTGTGACAATAGTCAAGGGCCTTTGTTTTATAAGGTTTTGGTCAGCCCTCCTTTCCCTTCCCCCTTCCTTGTTTCTTCTCAGGTTCTACTCTCATTGGCTAGGTAACTCTAAATGCCTAGTCATTCCTTCTTGATTGACTCATTTCTGTAGATGAGGGGTGGGTGGTAAGTTTTATGGTTTATTTTTAGTTAGATATTTTTTCAAATTCCTGAGGGGAAGGTGAAGGTGAGGGAGAATAAGTGGTATCTGTTACATTCTTAAGAGGAACCTTACGCCTGAGGGGGTTTGCTGTGGTCAGACACTCCTAGCATTGTTTCAAAATATGTGTTTTTCCCCACCCAGGGGCTTCAGGTCTTTCCCTTGCCTACTGAATCCTATCTTTTCCTATCATAAAACTAGGATGGCATATCCTTAGTTAAAATTAAACAAAAGCAATAATGAAAATAAAAAACTCTGGCCATACCAAATGTTGGCAAATTTATAGAGCAATTAGGACTCTCATGCTGATGTGGGCTAGCAAGATCAGGACTGAGTATGTGGAAGTATGAAATGCTTTCCTCTCAATCCTCCCCTAATTTTTAACTTTATCTCTTGATTTGCCTGAGATCTAGGGTGAGGCTCTTACTGACATTTGTGAAGGATAGAAAATGGCTCCATAAGAGTCCTTAAAGCCAGAGTGAGATAAGAGATAAAAGCACTCCTGAGAGAAAAGAATCCTCACAACAAATGAAGGTGTCTGTCCCCATGAGAAGGGAGAATTAGCATAGGATACAGATGTGAGACTAAAATTTTTTCCTGCTTAGACCCTTGTGGGTGCTTATGACCCTGGAACAGAGATAGTTGTATGATAAAGTTGAAAGCACTTTATTACTATGAGCCCTGCTCATAGTTTCTGCTGTCAATTCCTTCTGCCTTCATATGTGAAGAGATGAACAAGTGGAAATAATTTCTTTCCAGATGTGGACTAGAGGTCAAGACTGGGTTAACATCAGTCTATTAGTGACCAGAATAGGGTTGTAGGTGGTGGTTATGCCAGGAACTTGGAGGCAGGCAGGATGATGTTCTAGGCACCAAATTTGAGAAAGTAGATATTTCAAAGGATATCAAAAGTTATTACCACCATGTGGGTTCCTTGCCAAACATAATTATTTGTGACAAGGGAAATTGTACTAGCCAAGAAGAATGTTGGCTAGTATAAGAGCAGTAGAAATAGTAAGCTGTGTGAATTCTATGTGAGATATTCCTTATCCTCTTTGGAGTATCCAAGAAACACCAGAAAGAATAGAAAGGCTGCTGTTTGGCAAGTTGGGGACTATTATTCTAGTGACATTGGGAAAGAGCTTTAAAGTGGTCATGTGTAAGCTCCACAAACAAATGGTAGCGAGGGAGTAATTTGATTTAAAATGGATTTTTATAAAATAAATTTTTAAAATCTAAGTTAAAATCATGATCTGCATAGAAAAACCATTATTAGCCAAAAGTGGAAGGGCAATATCTTTCATATTATAAATATGATAGACTATTATACAGTTTGTAGGTTTGGTCCATAGTTCAAAAGCTGGGGTCCCAGGTTAGTCAAAGTGTTCTTATCAGGTGCTGCCTGGGACTGTTCATTCATCCCCATATCTCATGTTTTATCCATGTAACTCAAAGGTATTGAAAGGGCGGGCCTTCTGTGTCCTTCACCTAGACCACGCCTCCACCCCTTGAGTAACCTCCCGCTCACCCGTTCAAACTTCCTGGTCAAAACACACCCAGCGACCTGCATAACAGGACTCCGACCCTTCCCCAGCCAATCAGCAGAGGCCACAGCCATTACCTCACCAACTGCCTCTAGGCCCCAATAAAACCTTTGTCCTTTTGAAACTCGCTCTCTCTCCCTGGTATCTCACCGCTGCCTCGGTGCAGGTAGGGGATTGAGCCCGAGCTAGCTCGAATAAAGGCTCTTTTGCTTTTGCATCGGACTCGGCTCCCTAGTGGTCTTTGGGGATCACGAATTCTGGGCATAACAGTATCTGTTATGGTGTCTTTGTTACATTTATCCTGTTGTCTGTTTTCATTTACCTCATTTAGTTCAGCAAACTTCTGCTCCCTGGTTATCTTGCTGCCATCTCTCTCTGAAAAGATCAAGGCTTTTACCCAAACATTGCATCCATGCTATGGATGTGCATCCCTTTGGAGTAGGATTTGGGGCTTTGAGGCAGTTTAATTTAATTACATTCATTTGAATGTCCTGAAAAATGACTGCAGTGCTCAATCAGTTTTTTCTCTTTAGGCATCTCCCTTTCATTTATGTTTGGGGGAAGGATAAGTTGGGGGAGAGGAGAGAGGGAAGAGGAAGGAAAACCAGTTCTCCTTTAATCACCATTTAAGGCTTTAAGAAGAAACATCAAAGAAAATAATTCCATATCTTAATTAAAAAGATTCAGCTCATGGTAAAAAAAAAAACTGATTTGTAAAAATACATTTGAGTTTTAACTTCAAAGTAGAGTCAGAATTTTTATAGGGGTTACCATATGATTATAACTTTTTTTTTTTTCGTAGCTAGATTTGGCAAGTGTTTATTGTAGACTTACTCTGGGTCGTGATCATCATATGTAATAAATAGATAAAATCAGGGAGTATCCCTTGAGGTAATTAATATTTAGTCTTATTTTACAGATGAAGATGCTGAGGTGAAATTAAGTCCACCTAATAAGAGGCAGTATCAGGATTAGAATTCAGGGCTACCCATTACTCTTCCTTTTTGTCCAGACTAGTACTTTCTAACCTGTAACCTGTACATCAGTCATCTGAGGATTTTGCTAAACTGTGGGTTCTAATGCAGCAGGTCTGGGATGGAGCCTGAGATTTTGTTTTTTTCAAGATCCCAGGGAATGCTGATGCCACTTATTTACAAACTACACTTTGAGTGGCAAAGCGGTAAGCTCTTATCACTTTGAGAACTAAAAATGACTTTCTGTAATGACAAGTGAAGATAGAGCAATTAGTACACTCATTAGCTTATCAGTTTGCTTATTAAGTGTTTAATTTTTAGAGAACCTTACATTGGTTTTTGATAATCCCAGAGGATAGTGGTTTTGTATACACTTGGTGTAGACTGATGCAGCAGATACACAATGTACTTTTGAGAATGTGATCTAAAGTGGCAGATACTAGCAAGAAAATTACTCTGTGCTTTTTAAGTGACTTAATTTTTGGAAATAATAGCTTGAAAACAAATCCAAATTAGATAATGTAGAGTAATTATGGCAAAGAAAGTTTGGGTAAATCCTTGGTAAAATCACTTTCTAAATCATTTGTGTGGAAGATGTAATTGGAGAGAATGATTATACCCCTACCTTTCTTCTGTTTTGTTAAGCTTTAAATAGACAATGAACAATACCAGCTGTAATCTAATTGAAGTCAGCAGTCCTCAGGTGTTCAGAGAGGCTGCTCATTCAGTCAGAGTTTTCCAAATCAAGTCCTTCTTGGGATAAGCCCTTTTAAGGGCTTTAATATTGAAGTATATTTCTTTTCAGTGTTCCTAAATTAGTGAATTATTTTCTTGTGATTAAATGCACTAGTGAAACTTAATTTAAAACTTAACTAAATTTAATTTAATGATAGTCAAGACAAAATTTCACTGATAGTAGAAGTTATACAGGAAGTCATTTTTTAAAATTCTTTTTATTTTTTAAAATTTATTTTGAGAGAGAGTGTGAGTGGGGGAGGGGCAGAGAGAGAGAGAGAGAGAGAGAGAGAGAGAGAGAGAGAATCCCAAGCAGGCTCTATGCTATCAGAAATCAGGAGTTGGATGCTTAACTGCCAGAAACACTTAGGTGCCCCTAGCAGGAAGTCCATTTCTAAAAAGAGTATTCTAAATATTAGAATAAACGTTAGAGTTAGAAGTACTCTTAGAGATGAGGATGTCATGTGCCCCATTCCCAGTGTCAAGTGAACATATTGAGTCCTAAACAGATTTAACAACTTGCTGAGGGTCAGCTTGTTGGTAGCATAATTTTTATTAGAAGTGTGGTCAGTGATCACAAAGTGAATTGCTACCAGAGCCAGGTACAAAACAATTTAGAGTTATAAATTATAACATCAAAGAGATGTTAGGGAATGTGGCAGACGTCTTAGGTGAAAGGGTCACTGCCACACAGATCTAGCTGATTATTTATGTGTGAAAACAGGGACTCAGTATAGCCAAATCATCTGATTTTTAAATAAAAGCTGGGAATCCAGGAGTGCCTGCGTGGCTCAGTTGGTTAAACATCTGGCTTCGGCTCAGGTCATGATCTCATGGTCTTTGGGCTCAAGCCCCACATATGGCTCTGTGCTGACAGCTCAGAGTCTGGAGCCTGCTTCGCATTCTGTGTCTCCCACTCTCTCTGCTCCTCCCCCACTCATGCTCTGTGTCTGTCTTTCAAATATGAATAAACATTAAAAAAAAATTTTTTTTTAAAAGCTGGGAATCTGGAGATTTTATGTAAAAGATTTAAATTTTAGGGGCATCTGGGTGGCTCAGTTGGTCGAGTGCCTGACTCTTGACTTTGGCTCAAGTCATGATCTCATGGCTTATGAGTTTGAGCCCCGAGTCAGGCTTTGTGCTGACAGAGTGGAGCCTGCTTGAGATTTTCTCTCTCTCCCTTTTTTTTTCTCTCTCTGCCCCTCCCCAACTTGCTCGCACACACTCTCTCAAAATAAATAAGCTTAAAACAATTTTTTTTAAATTTCAATTTTAAAACGCTGACAACAAAGAAAAAGAAAAACAGTGTGAGTCAGACAAAACACATTTACAAGGCAGAATTGGCCTATGAGGCTGCACTTTTACAATTTCTGATCCAGGCTTTTGATCTCCCAGTTTAGTATACCTCTACCAGTGATTTTTAACAGTAATCTGAAGTTCTTTAAGTTAGTAGCTAATCTAAAAATTGAGCAGAGGTCAGGTGTTTGGGTTTCTAGTCCTTCCAATTCCATATCAACAAAGTCTTCACATGAAGATCCTTTGGAAAGAAGGTTTCCAAATAATAATGAATAAAAACTTAAGATCTGAAGGAGTTAGGATAATGGAGAAGCAGGGGACCCTGGGTTTTCCTAGTCCTTCAAATGCAACTGTATTGAGGTCAGATCACTTGGAACACTTAGGAAATCAATCTGCAGACTGGCAGAAAGATCTCCATGGTTGGAGGGAGACAGTGTGGCAGGTGTGAGGTGCATGGAACTGAATTGGGGGAGAGAAAATGGTGGTGCCATGGAGGGGAGGGAACCATTTCTGTGGAGAGACAAAAGAGAGAGAGAGAGGGATTGAAAGAGTGTAGCATAGGTTCAGACAAGATGAAAACATCTCTGGACCATGGACTGGGGAGTGAGAAGTATTGAGCATCACAAGTGTTTTTTTGCAACAGTGTTTGGAGCTTGAACTCTGAGGTTTTGGAAGTACATAGCTTTCTGTGGAGTGGAGTTGTGCTGTGCGCTCCTACAGAGGAGGGAGCTGGTCCCAGAGTGCAGAGCGTGGTATAGAGATCTCTGGGGCACATTGGGAGAGAACATTCCCCTTCCTGGAGTACTTTTAGAAAAGGGTATATTGCCTCCTCAAGGACAATAGCCCTGTAGGTTCCAGAAAATCCTTTCATCTCAGGGGACAGTGACACACCCATAGGGAATATAACCTTTGCTGCTTTTAATGGTGCTACACCATAGATTCCTGGCACTGCTCAGGCATGGGACTGTTTTTCAGGGACAAAGGTCTCTAGACATGGTAAGGAGAGGCTTTATTCTTGAGGGGGTGGTGAGTCTGTGCAGTGCTGGGTCCTTTAAAATTTCAAGTTTTGAATCTCAGCTGTGCACCAAAGAAAAAATGCATGAGGGATGCGGGGGATGTAAGATCTCCTGTCCAGGACGAGAGATTGGGGTGGCACTATTTCCCCCCAACACCAACACGGTGGGATGTCAGAGAGTAACACAGCGGCTCCCAGTGGAGATGAGACCGCTTACACCAAACCCCGTCCTCCTGTGCCTGGCAACTACTTATTTACTGGGATAAGACAGACTCTGAGCCAAGACTGTGGGCCTTTCCTCCAGAAGACCCACATAGCCAGCACCCTGCATGCACCACGTGTATTGAAAATTGTGTGCTTCAAAATGGCACCTGCAGTTCTGGTGGAAATAGGACCAGGCTTACTTTCTTTTTTCTTTCTTTCTTCTTCTTTTATTCTTTTGGTCATAGTTTCTTGGTTTTTGTTTTGTTTTGTTTTGTTTTCATTTCCTTCTCCCTCTCTCTTTCTTTCTTTCTCTCTCTCTTTCTCTTTTTTTTTTTGGATCAGTCTTCTTTAGTGTTTTCTTTTTCTTTCCTTTTTCATTTTCCTTTTCCTTTCTTTTTCTTTGGAATCAGCCTGATAGTTTTTTGATTCACTGTTGGGTTTTCTTTTGTTGTTCCCTTTCCTTTTCTTTTTTGGAATCAGGATTTGTTTGTTTTCCCTTTTTTCCCGGATTATTTTAACAAATCAATCAAAGCACACCTAGTAAAAGGTCAAAACACTCCCCACTGCAAGCAAGGAGGAGCTCAGCAGAGGACTGACCAGTGGGAAAGAGTAGCCAAAACACAACACAGAAGCACACAGCATACACCAGAAACACTTCCTGAAGTGCCAGGCCCTGAACAGTATATGACCCCTTTTTAATATAGCAGTACTCTCAGGTGCAGGAAACATAACAAGCTTTCAACATATGCAAAAGACAGAAACTTAGCCAAAATGACAAGATGGAGGGATTCTCCCCAAAAGAAAGGTCAAAAAGAAATCACAGCAAAGGACTTGCTCAAAACAGATGTAAGCAATATATCTGAACAAGAATTTTTCTGAAAAAAAGCATAGAAGACACCAAAGAAACCCTTGCTATAGAGATCAAAGACCTAAAAACTAGTCAGACTGAAATAAAAAATGCTATAGCTGAGATGCAAAACCAATTGGGTACAGTCACAATGAAGATGAAAAAGCAGAGGAGAGAATAGGTGATATAGAGGATAAAATTATGGAAAATAAGCTGAAAAGAAGATGGAATGGAAAGTATTAGATCATGAGGAGAGTCTTAGAGAACTAAGTTATTCCATAAAATGAAACAACATCTGTATCATAGGAGTCCCAGAAGAAGAGTGGGGGGAAAGGGGCAGAAGATTTATTTGAACAAATTATAGCTGAGAGCTTCCCTAATCTGGGAAAGGAAACAGGCATTCAAATCCAAGAGGCATAGAGAACTCCCCTTAAAATCAACAAAAACAGGTCAACACCACTATAAATCATAGTGAAACTGGAAAAATACAAAGATAAAGAGAAAATTCTGAAAGTAGCTAGGGACAGAAAGTCCATAAGCTACAAGGGTAGACACATAAGGATAGCAGCAGACCTGTGTCCACTGAAACTTGGCAGGCTAGAAGAAAGTGGCAGAAAATATTCAATATGCTGAATGGGAAAAATATGCAGCCAAGAATCTATTATCCAACAAGGCTGTCATTCAGAATAGAAGGAAAGATAAAGAGTTTCCCAAACAAAAACTAAAGGAGTTCATGATCACTAAACCAGCCCTGCAAGAAATTTTAAGGAGGACTCTCTGAGTGCAGGAAAAAAAAAGACCAAAGCAACAGACTACAAAGGACCAGAGAACATCACCAGAAACACCAATTCTACAGGTAACACAACGGCACTAAATTCTTATTTTTCAGTACTCACTCTGAATGTCAGTGGAGTAAATGCTCCAATCAAAACACATAGGTTATCAAAATGGATAAAATAAAGCTATGATCTATATGCTGCCTTCAAGAGATTCGTTTTAGACCTAAAGACATCTGCAGACTGAAAGTGAAGGGATCAGAACCATCTATCATGTGAATGGATATTAAAAGAAAGCTGGTGTAGCCATACCTGTATCAGACAAATGATATTTTAAAACAAAGGCTGTAACAAGAGATGAAGAAGGGCATTATGTTGTATTTAAGGGTCTATCCACCAAGAAGATCTAACAATTGTAAATATGCCCCTAACTTGAAAGAACTCAAATATAGAAATCAATTAGCAACACATATAAAGAAACTCATTGGTAATAATATCATAAAACTAGAGGACTTTAACACCCTATTACAACAATGGAAAGATCATCTAAGCATAAAATCAACAAGGGAACAATAGCTTTGAATGACACCCTGGACTGGATGGATTTAACAGATTTTTTTTGAGAACATTTCATCCTAAAAGCAGCAGAATACATATTCTTCTCCAGTGTACATGGAATGTTCTCCAGAATAGATCACATACCGGGGTCATAAATCAGCCCTCAACAGGTACAAAAAGATCAAGATCATACCATGAATATTTTCAGATCACAATGCTATGAAACTTGAAATCAACCATAATAAAAAATTGGAAAGCCCTAAAATACATGGAGGTTAAAGAACATCGTACTAGAAAATGAATGTGTTAACCAGGAAATAAAAGAAGAAATAAAAAATATACATGGAAGCAAATGAAAATGAACACATGACAATCCAAACCCTTTGGGATGTAGCAAAGGCAATTCTGGAAGAAAGTACATTGCAATTCAGGCCTATCTCAAGAAGCAAGAAAGGTCCCAAGTACACAATCTAACCTTACACCTAAAGGAGCTAGAAAAGGAGCAGCAAATATAACCTGAAGTCAGCAGAATAAGGGAAATAATAATGATTAGAGCAGAGATAAATGATATAGAAACCAAAAAACCAGTAGAACAGATCAACTAAACTTTGAAGGAATAAACAAATTGATAAACCCCTAGCCAGACTTTTATCAAAAAGACAAAGGACCTAAATAGATAAAATCATGAATGAAAGAGGAGAGATCACAACAAACACCACAGAAATACTATGACAAATTATATGCCAACAAAGGAGGCAATCTGGAAGAAATGGACAAATGCCTAGAAACTCATGCACTACCAGAACTGAAACAGGAAGAAATAGAAAATTTGAACAGACCCATAACCAGTAAAAAAATTGAGTCCATTATCAAAAATCTCCCAACAAACAAAAGTTCAGGGCCAGATGGCTTCCCAGAGAATTCTACCAGACATTTAAAGCAGAGTTAATACCTGTTCTTCTCAAACTGTTAAAAAAAAATAGAAATGGAAGGAAAGTTTCCAAACTCATCCTATGAAGCCAGCATTACCTTGATTCCATAACCAAAGACCCCACTATAAAGAAGAATTGTATGCCAATATCCCTGATGAACATGGATGCAAAAATTCTCAAATAGATACTAGCAAACAGAATTCAACATTACATTAAAATAATTATTCACTGGGGGAGGAGTTAAGATGATGGAACAGCATGAAGACCCTGAGCCTGTCATATCTCTGAAACACAGCCAGATCAGCACCAAACCATTTTGAACAGCTAGAAAATTGATCTGAGGATTAACACAACAATCTGCATTACTTGAACCACAGAACGTGGCAGATACGTGGTGCAGAAAGGTGAACTGGGGAAGAGGAAAGCCACGGAGGGTAGGGAGCTGTTTTTGTGGATAGAGCTCAGAGAAAGGGAAAGGGGAAGAATGTGGCATATCAGGATCGTGTAAGAAAATCACTCCCTGGAAAGTAGCTGGAGTGGAAGAGAAAACGTGAAAATACGTGGGACTGAACAAGAAATTTGTTCCCCAAAACCACTGACTGGAAGAAAGGAGAGGGTTTCAATACCACCAGGATTCTATAAACAGTGGACCACAGAGTCTGACCTTTCAGAACTCAGTACCTATCAGTGCTCTGGTGAGGAAGCAGGGCGAATCCCCAGGAGCAGGCAGCGGGGTCTGATGACTTCGTGTGCTACACGGCAGAAGCGGTTCCCTTCCTTGGAGTTCATTTGGTAGAAGCCATACAGCCTCCCCACAGGCAAAGGTCCCAGCAGACCCCAGAGAACAGCCTATGTTTGGTGGTATTGGGACAAAGATGCCAGAGTGCATTGAAACCTGGTGCTGGCTGTGTGTTCTGATTTGCCACAATCTCTGAACTTCTGTTGCTGTGTGATCACATGAAAGTTTCCTGGGGCAAGCCGGCACTTGGCCATTGCTTAGCGGGACCTTCCCCCAGAGCGTTGGAGTGGGTCCAAACCATGGGGGTCTCTAAAGCATGGTGTTTTGAAACACAACCCCATCTGAGATAAAACTCTGGAAGGAGGGACCGCCTGGCAGGTGGACAGCTTAGACACAGAAAGGGTAGAAGTGGGAAGTGGACAGTCCCAAGACAAAGGAGGGGTGTTTGGACACAGACTGCTATTTACAAGAGACTCATTTTAGAACTACAGACAACTTCAGATTGAAAGTAAGGGGATGGAGAACCATCTATCATGCTAATGCAAAAAAAAGCTGGTGTAGCCATACTTATTTCAGACAAACTAGATTCTAAAATAAACACAGTAACAAGAGATGAAAAAGGTTATTATATCATAATTAAGGGGTCTATCCACCAAGAAGATCTAACAAATGTAAATCTTTATGCCCCTAATGTGAAAGCACTCAAATATATAAATCAATTAATCACAAATATAAAGAAACTCATTGATAGTAATACCATAATAGTAGGGAACTTCAACACCCCACTTACAATAGTGAACAGATCATGTAAACAGAAAATCAACAAGGAAACAATGGCTTTGAATGATACACTGGACCGGATTGACTTGAGAGATACATTCAGAACATTTCATCCTAAAGCAGCAGAATACACATTCTTCTCAAGTGCACATGGAACATTCTCCAGAATAGATCACATACTGGGACACAAATCAGCACTCAACAAGTGCAAAAAGATCGAGATCATACCTTGCATAATTTCAGACCACAACACAATGAAACTCAAAATTAACCATAAGAAAAAATCTGGAAAGACCATGAATACTTGGAGATCAAAGAACATCCCACTAAAGAATGAATGGGTTAACCAAGAAGTTAAAGAGGAAATTAAAAAGTACATGAAAGACAATGAAAATGAAAACATGACAGCCCGAAACTTCTGTAATGCAGCATTGGCGGTCATAAGAGGGAAGTATATAGCAATCCAGGCCTTCCTAAAGAATGAAGAAACGTCTCAGACACAAAACCTAACCTTACACCTAAAAGAGCTGCAAAAAGAATAGCAAATAAAGCTAAAACCAGCAGAAGAAGGGAAATAATAAAAATTAAAGCAGAAATCAATGATAGACATAAAAAACAACAACAACAGTAGAACAGATCAATGAAAGCAGGAGCTGATTCCTTGAATGAATTAACAAAAGTGATAAACACCTAGCCAGATTGATCAAAAAGAAAAAGGAAAGGACCCAAATAAATAAACTCAAGAATGAAAGAGGAGAGATCACAACAAACACTGCAGAAACACAAACAATAAGAGAATATTATGAGCAAATATATGCCAACAAATTAGGCAGTCTGGAAGAAATGGACGAATTCCTAGAAACATATAAACTACCAAAACTGAAGCAGGCAGAAATAGAAAATTTGAACAGACCCATAACCAGTAAAGAAATTGAATCAGTAATCAAAAATCTCCCAACAAACAAGAGTCCAAAGCCAGATGGCTTTCCAGGGGACTTCTATGAAACACTTAAAGAAGAGTTAACACTACTCTTTGAAGCTGTTCCAGAAAATTGAAATGGAAGGAAAACTTTCAAATGCATTTTATGAGGCCAGCATTACCTTGATTCCAAAACCAAAGACTCCACTAAAAAGAAGTGCAGACCAATTTCCCTGATGAACATGGATGCAAAAATTCTCAACAAGATACTAGCCAACTGGATCCAACAATATATTAAAAGAATTATTCACCACAATCAAGTGGCATTTAAGTCTAGGATGCAGGGCTGGTTCAATGCATCTAGGATGCATTGATCTGCAAATCAATGTGATATATCACATCAATAAAAGAAAGGACAAGAACCAAATTATGCTCTCAATAGATGCAGAGAAAGCATTTGATAAAATACAGCATCCTTTCTTGAAAAAAAACCCTCAAGAAAGCAGGGATAGAAGGATCACACCTCAAGATCATTAAGGCTATACATGAAAAACCCACTGCTAATATCATCCTCAATGGAGAAAAACTGAGAGCTTCCCCGCTAAGGTCAGGAAAACAATAAGGATATCCACCCTCACCACTTTTATCAACATATTGTTGGAAGTCCTAGCCTTAGCCATCAGACAACACAAAGAAACAAAAGTCATCCATATTGGCAAGGAGGAAGTCAAACTTTAACTCTTCAAAGATGAAATGATACTCTACATGGAAAACTGAAAAGACTCCCACAAAAAACTGCTAGAAGTGATCATTAATTCAACAAAGTTGCAAGATATAAAATCAATATACAGAAATTGGTTGTATTTCTATATAGCAGTAATGAAGCAACAGAAAGAGAAATCAAGGAATTGATTCCATTTACAATTATACCAAAAATCATAAATACCTAGGAATAAACCTAACCAAAGAGGTGAAAAGGCTATACACTGAAAACTATAGAAAGCTTATGAAAAAATTGAAGAAGACACAAAAAGATGGAAAAATATTCCACGCCCATGGATTAGAAGAACAAATATTGTTAAAATGTCTATACTACCTGAAGCAGTCTACACATTCAATGCAGTCCCTATCAAAATAACATCAGCATTCTTCACAGTGCTAGAAAAACAATTGAAAATTTGTATGGAACCCAAAAAGTCCCCGAATAGCCAAAGCAATCCTAAAAAAGAAAACCAAAGCTGGAGGCATCATAATTCCAGACTTCAAGATGTATTACAAAGCTGTAAGCATCAAGACAGTATGGTACTGGCACAAGAACAGACACATAGATCAATGGAACAGAACAGAGAATGCAGAAATGGCCCCATGGACATATGGCCAACTAATCTTTGACAAAGTAGAAGAGAATATCCAATGGGATAAAGACGGTCTCTTCAGCAAATGTGTTGGGAAAACTGGACTGTGACGTGTAAAAGGATGAAACTGGACCACTTTCTTACATCATGCACAAAAATAAACTCAAAATGGTTGAAAGACATAAACATAAGACAGGAAACCATCAAAATCCTAGAGGAGAAAACAGGCAAAAACCTCTTTGACCTTGGTTACAGCAACCTCATTTTTTAAGAATTATTTTATTTTATTTTATTTATTTTTTTTAACGTTTATTTATTTTTGAGACAGAGAGAGACAGAGCATGAACGGGGGAGGGGCAGAGAGAGAGGGAGACACAGAATCGGAAGCAGGCTCCAGGCTCTGAGCCATCAGCCCAGAGCCCGACGCCGGGCTCGAACTCGCGGACCGCGAGATCGTGACCTGAGCCGAAGTCGGACGCTTAACCTACTGAGCCACCCAGGCGCCCCTTTAAGAATTATTTTAAATGTTTATTTTTGAGAGAGAGATAAAAAGAGTGTGAGCAATGAAGGGGCAGAGAGAGAGAGAGAGGGAGACACAGAATCTGAAGCAGGCTCCAGGCTCTGAGTTGAGCTGTCAGCACCAAGCCCAATGCGGGGCTCAAATGCACAAACTATGAGATAGTGCCCTGAGCTGAA
Organism: Panthera uncia; assembly: GCF_023721935.1. Classification (NCBI taxonomy): domain Eukaryota; kingdom Metazoa; phylum Chordata; class Mammalia; order Carnivora; family Felidae; genus Panthera; species Panthera uncia. Next base: position 84,503,581 of record NC_064810.1, read on the forward strand.
GTCAGACATTTAACCAACTGAGCCATCCAGACACAGCAACTTCTTACTTGACATGTCTCCAGAGGCAAGGAAAATAAAAGCAAAAATGAACTGCTATGACTTCATTAAGATAAAAGCCTTCTGCATAGTGAAGGAAACAACAAAACTATTAGGCAACTGACAGAATGGGAGGAAGATATTTGCAAATGACATATCAGATAAAGGGTTAGTGTCCAAAATCTACAAAGAACTTATTAACTCAACACTCAAAAACAAATAATCCAGTGAAGAAATGGGCAGAAGACATGAAGAGACATTTTTCCAAAGAAGACATACTGGTGGCTAAGAGACACATGAAAAGATACTCAACCTTACTCATCTTCAGGGAAATACAAATCAAAACCACAATGAGATACCACCTTACACCTGTGAGAATGGCTAAAATTAACAACTCAGGCAACAACAGGTGCTAGTGAGGATGCAGAGAAAGGGGAACCCTCTTACACTGTTGGTGGGAATGCAAATTGGTCCAGCCACTCTGCAAAACAGTACGGAAGTTCCTCAAAAGTTAAAAGCTGAATTACTCTACGACCCAGCAATTGCGCTACCACGTGTTTATCCAAAGGTTACAAAAATGGTGATTTAAGGGACACATGCACCCTAATGTTTATAGCAGCACTATCACTAATACATAAATTATGGAAAAGAGCCCAATTGTGCATTGACTAATGAATGAATAAAGAAAATGTGAGATATATCTGTATATCAATGTATATCTCTATATATCTATATAGATATAGACATACAATGGAATTTTATTCATCAGCCAAAAAGAATGAAATATTACCATTTACAACAACTGGATGGATCTAGAATATATTATGCTAAGCAAAATAAGTCAGAGATAGATATGATTTCACTCATATGTGGAATTTAAGAAACAAGACAGATGAACTTAGGCGAAGAGATGCAAAAATAAGATATGAACAGAGAGAGAGGCAAACCATAAGAGACTCTTAAATACAGAGAGTCAAACTGCTGGAGGGGTGATGGGTGGGGGGGATGGGCTAAATGGGTGATGGGCATTAAGGAGGGCACTTGTCAGGATGAGTACTGGGTGTTATATAAGTAATCAATCACTGGGTTCTACTGAAATCAATACTACACTCTATGTTAACTAACTTGAATTTAAATTAAAAAAAAAAACACTTGAGACCTTTTTCACTGTCTTTGAGGCAAAAGTGTTTTAATTTATAAGGCCAGTGAAGAAAAATAAAATTATAAAATAAAAGAGGAATTCCTGCCTCAAGAGGGAGCTATCCTGAATGGGCATTGTTCAAGTTTCCCCAATAATACAGCACTTAAATTAGCTAATTTTGGTGCTGGTTATTGTTGAATATACCCGTGAAATATACATTTATACACACATATACGTATATGTACGTATGCGTATAAGAGAGAGTGGACACTCTAATTAGAGATAGAATCATCACTTTTTTCTTTCCTCTCCTCATGGCATTGAAAGAGAACTAAAGCCAGTCACGAAGAAATGAGATATTGGAATAATAGTGACATATGAAATGGAAGTGGGGATATGGGATGAAGGAGGCAATCAGTACTATCGACCTTTGGCATTCTTTCGTGGTCTCAAATATTTGTGAGCTTCCTGAAAGTTCAGGTCATAGTGTATAGTTGTTTTTCTAAGACATAAATTTTAATTGCACAGTCAGTGGTTGCAATGGAGAACAGGGACACGGATCTAGTATGTGAGCTTAGACTACCATTCACTATTTGCAAGGACTAAGTAAACTAATACAGATAAAGTGTATCTAGCATAGAGAAAATGTTTAATCAATGGTAGCTCGTATTCTTAATTGTTTCTTTGTGTGGCTTTTGTTTTCTACTTATTACTGTCCTTATAATAATTCTTATAAAGTTATACATTAGTAAAATTTATGGGGAAAATTACTTTCTGGCATGGTATTCCAAGTTGGGGATTGTCCAAGATACCAAAACTTATTCTTTGTAGATGTCAAGGGTTCATTCTGTTTATCTCTGGGATCTCAAGGAGAATTGATAATGTCAGCCCAGTATATAAACAGACCAATATAATTAAGGTGCTGTGTCTTTATTTTTGAGAGGAAGGATTTAAGTTGAAGAAATTGAAGTTAAATATCTAAGCATATTTTGGAAGATGAGTATAATGGAAATGGATTTCAGTCTCTCTGGAGGGAAACAACTAGATGCTAGCCCAGAGGAAAAAGTCTCAGAGCTCAAGGCTGCTTCCACACAGCAGTTTGAGGATAACTTAGAAGCCTTGTGAGTCCTTTGAGACTCTTGCTGTTCACTAAATCACGTTTTGTACTTCCTTATCATTACCATCTGTAGATATTAAGGATTATGTCTGACCAATGATAATTTAATTACTAATTTGCTGTTGATTTTTTCCACAAAAAGCTTATTTTCATGGGACTTAAACTTTGGGTTAATGCTAATATAGAAGTTATGCTTACATTTTGGTCTAATGAATATAGAATTAGAAAAATTTATATTGGTTCTGAATAGTCCAAAATATGGACTAGAATAAGGAACATAAAGAAATGGAGAAAATCTTAGGACTTATTAAACTATAACATTTTATAATTAAGTGAAAACTAGTAAAGGTTATATATACATCAGACCTGATTATTTTTTCCTCTAAAGATACAATTTTAAAAATTGAGTGGAAAAATTCTTATACAAAATTATCTTGAGAATTTATACTTTTCTGTCTAGTTATTTACCTTTTGCATTTTTTTAGGAGTAGAATTTACTCAATAAAGTATTTTCGTTCTTTAATATCTTGTAACTATACTTTAATATCCTATCCTGATTACAAAATGATGTACTAGCAAGGCATTTGGAAACAAACTTTGGGGCCTTTGAATCTGTTTTTAAAAATCACCTCTATTGAGCTGTCATTAACATACAATTCACCAATTGAAAGTGTACAACTCAGGTTTTTTTTGATGCAACTTTATAGGGTTACTCCATCAAAACAACAACCTAATTTTAGAACATTTTGTTCTGCCTGCTAAAAGAAACCCTATAACTATTAGCAGTCATTCCCCATATTTCCCCAACCCCTCAATATTAGACAACCATTAATCTATCTTTTCCATAGATTTGCCTATTTTAGTCATTTCATATACATGGAATGGCTTTTTGCACTTAGCATAACATTTCAAGATTTATTCTTGTAGCATGTATCAGAGTTTCATTCTATTTAATTACCAAATAATATTCCATTGTATGGATATATCACATTTTATTTACTTATTTACCACTCAGTGGGCTTTTGGGTTGTTTTATTTTAGGCTATTATGAATAAGGTCGCTATGAACATATGTGTAAAGTTTTGGTGTGAATATATGTTTTCAATACTCTTAGGTCCAGGAGTCGAGTTGCTGGCTCAAATGGTAACTTAATATTTAAGTTTTAGAGGAACTGGCAAACTGTTTTCCATAGTGGCTGCACCAACAATGTATGAGAGTCCTAATTTTACCTTCACATCAGCAGTGTATGAGAGTTCTAATTTCTCTAGTCCTTGTCAAAACTTGTTATTTTCCATTTTATTTTTTTTTATTATTACAGCTAGTGAGTATAAAATGGTATCTCACTGTGGCCTTAATTTGCATTTCTCTAATGACTCATGATGTTGAGCATCTTTTCATGTGTTTATTGGCTATTTGTATATTTACTTTGTAGAAAAGTCTATAGCCTTTATTAATTTTAAAAATTGGGTTGTCTTCTCATTATTGAGTTACAAGAGTTCTTTGTTTCTTATGAGCATTTACTAAAAATAATGTCTGAAAATTACTTAGTACACAAAAGTCCTTGAGTGGAAATTGGATCTCTTTTCTCATTGCCCTTTCAATTTGGCCTTAATGTGCCTTCTTCTAAAGTTCATTGATGATCATATATTTAATATTTTTTAACTGTATTTTATCAAGAACCTTCAGCTCAAGTTTATGGCATATACCTCTGTCTATATCTGTGATGACTTCATATTACTCAGTAATTCCTCATACAAGTAAGGTGCTTAATCAATCAATCAATCAATCAAATATCTGATGTTTATTTCATCTTAATTCAACAACTGTTTACTGAGTACCTATTTTTTTTTTTTTTCTCATCGTTTTGCTAGAGATAGTCTTGCTAACAGACTTTCTCCCTTGCTGGCTGTGATAAGCCAAGCTGCCACATTGGAAAATGCCTTGTGGAGAGCCCCATATGGCAAGGGACTGAGTGCAACCTCTGGCATACAGCCAGCCAGAAACTGAGGAGCTCAGTCTGAGAATCTGCAAAGAACTGAATTCTTCCAGTTATCATGTGAGCTTGGAATCAAATCCTTCCCAGTCAAGTCTTCAGATGAGACCTGAACCCTACCCAACACCTTGATTACAGCCTCCTGAGAGACCCAAGGCAGAGGACTCAGATAATCTGTCCCCAAATTTCTGACCCACAGAAATCCACAGAGATAATAAATATGTATTGTTTTAAGCTACTAAATTTGTGGTCATTTGTAGATAACTAATAAGTAATTAATAATTAACGCATTATTTTTGAACATATTAATTCATTTCTTATTCCCATTTCTCTAGCTCAGGGTTTGTCAGCTTTGACACTATTGACATTTTGGTCCAAGGAATTCCTTGTTGTAGGGCATCCTGTGCATTGTAGGATGTTTAGCAGTAGCGCTGTCCTCTACCCATTTTATGCCAATAGCACCCTAGTTGTGAGGAATGAAAAATGTTTCCAGACATTGCCTAATGTCTCCTCAGGGAATACCCCATCTACATATTGAGAACCATTGTGTTCCCTCTATTTAGAATACATTTATCTATCATTGTTGCCTGATGATATGTTATAACACAGTTCAAATGCTATGTCTCCTGACACCTTGACTGAGGGAGATTGTATAGACACATTATTTCTACTGGAGAGGTTTATCCAAATTCCTTATGCACCAACTGTAATGGTATAAAATTTGAGGATGACCTCATTATTTATTATTATTTTTTATTATGTGTAAGATTGTATAAGGGTATAAAAACTTTCTGTTGCCCAAGGTTTATAGAATATTGATTTGAAATTATGATATGTGACCTCAAGTAATCAAATGTATGTAGTCATTGATTTAAGTTGCCAAGCTATAGTAGGAAAGGGAAAAACAAATATTTTCCATTGAATAAAACTTTTCATGACAAATTTTAAAATATAATCATTGTCAAAAATAATCAAAGTTCTTTTACTGTATTTACTAACAACTTTGTACATGTGGACTCTGTGAGACATTTTGGCTCTGATATCAAAGCAGTGACATAACTCAATTTCATACATAATTTATTCTGTTTTTGAGCTGTGCCTTCATAAGCACATTTTAGTGCATAATTAAGCTAAATTTTATTTAGTTTATTTTATTACACTTTTGGAGATCATCTACCCTGTCTCTGACTTGAATTTATAAATGCTTTAATAATTGAATAATGAGACATTGGAGTAATTTTCTTAAATTAAAAAAAAAAAGGAATCTCTCATGGAGGTGGGAGCTACAGTGTTTTCAACTTTCTATGGAAGCTAAACTCCAGTAATCCCTATATGAATTAAGAGTAAAAAGTCACTCTTATTTTCTCTAATTTGGCAAATGATACAGATAAAAAATTTCTCTACTTCTTCCACCTTGCAGTTAAAAAAAACCTCAAGACCCTAATTTGAGAAGAATGTGTTCTTTTCAGTTGGCTATTTGTAGATTTTTATGGACTTGAAGGTCAGACTTAATTGTTTTATTAACTGGAGTCTTATGTTGGTATTGTGGTTTTGGTATTTCAGTTAATTTTTTATAAGACCAGAAACTCATCATGTATGGAGCTTCAAGTTCATCGGTAGCTTAGAGATAGGGTGTATCCTCTATACAGTATATAATGGTGCATACTATAAGGTTGCAAGCTCCAAAGAATGAAACTTGAACTGGTATAAGCAAAATACAAAATTTAATACTTAATGTAACTAAAAGGTGTAGGAACTATGGCCAGCTTTCAGATACAGTTTGACTCTGAGGTTCAAATGATATTATCAGGACTGTGTTTCTCTATTCATTGGCTAGTTTTCCATTGTTTTCTACTCTGAGGTTTGAGTTTCTAAGAGCATCGTAAGTGCTGTGTTATATTGCTGGAATAAGAGAAGGGGCAGTTCCCTGAAGAAGAGGAAGGGTTTCAGGAATGTGAAGTGTTCTATTCAGAAGATGAGATGGGTATGGACAAACTAAAAATAGATACCTACTTTAGAAACCAAATTTTAAGCGTGTGACCTGGTAAAGCATCTGTAATCAAAGGAAAAGGAATTTGAATTTGAATTGTTAATTGCATCAGATTTTAATAGCTTTATTCATGCACCTCAGCAGTAGGAATATACATGCCAGGAAGACCAGATGTTCATCCTTCTCCTTGAGAAATACTTGTTTTACTTCTACCTATGTTTATTTCTACAGCACTAATTTACTTCTGTTCTAAGTGGACACATTGTTTATATTTCTTAATACAGTTAACAATCTGTTTCTTTAAGATTCTGCATATTTATGATGTATTTCACTATATGTTGTTTTGTTGGGTTTTTTTAAATATCAGAGGGAAATTTCTGGGCAGGAAGCTAACAGTTGCCCTATTTATCAATTAATCCATTCAGACTTTTGGAGTATTTTGTACATTTTTCTAAGGAGACAAAAATAATTTTAGCAGAGTGATTTCTTTTGCAAGTAAATTCTTATGTACTGAATGTACCCTAAAATTTTACTTAAGAAACCTGTTTTGTTCTGCACAAATCATAGTTTGTCCATGTTTAAGAAAATTTAGAGGATTAAGAAGAAATCTATGAAATTGTTTTCATTATCTGCTCTTGAAGCAGAAAGATTTTAATAGTTGCTGCTTGAGTATTTTTCACTCTATTTTTTCCTTTTACCTTATTCTACCTTTCTCACCATGCTTCATTTATGATAATGGCACCCTCATGCTCATATGTGTCTAAATCCCAAACCTGAAGTTATCATACATATCTCCATCTCTCTCAGCCTTCATCAATTAATCACTAAATCCCATTTATTCTATCTCCAAAAATCTTTCAATCTCCCTGCTCCTTTTCACTCCACCACTACAGGTCTTCACAGTTTCTCAGCTATCTATTATCATTCTCCAAACTGGTCTCTGCTTTCAGTCCCGCTTTACCCCACTCTCCCAACTATGGCCCCAGCCCCATCTCAGCCCTGCAGCCAAGGTTATCTTTCTGATACGCTGATTTGATTGTATAACTCTTTCAGGATGAATTCTCATAGACTTCAGGATGTGGTTCAGATGCCATGGCTTGGCACATAAAGCCCTTTGTGTTCTAGCAGCTGACCACTTACTCAGCTCAATTTTCTGCCTTAGTGGCATCTGCATCCTTTGCTCTAGACAAATCAAATGCCTCTGCGTCTTTTTCTTTCAGGAACATCACATCTGTATATGACTTTATCTCTCTTTCTTCTGCCTAGTTCAGTAACTCTTACGCTTCCTTCAAAATTTGGTCCAATCATTACCTTTCTTCTGATGGTTCTCAGAATCACTGTGGCTGAATTTGATGCTCTTAATCTAGCCTCTTCAGCATAGTTTCCACACTGTCATATAATTATTGATTAACTTGCTTGTTTCCCATACAATAATGCAATGGCTTTGAGGTTAAGGTCTGTGTCTGGAGTAGTTAGTATTAGGCCCTTAGGAGATGCTTAATTAAATATTTATTAATTTATTATTTATTTATTAAATGTTTATAACTATTTATTAATGTATTAACCATCACACATGGTTAATTTTATGTGTCAACTTGGCTAGGTTATAGTCCCCAGTGACTTGGTCAAATACTAGTCTAGATGATGCTGTGAATATATTTAGTAATGTGACTAACATAATCAATAAAGTACATTCCCTTTCATAATATTGATGGGCCTCATCCAATCAACTAAAAGTCTTCAGAGAAAAATTAGAAGTTTCCTGGAAAAGAAGGTATTCTACCTAAAGACTAAAACAGAATCCTACTTGAATGGTTAGTCTGCTGGCCTGCCCTGCAGATTTCAGACTCAACATTGCAATTTTAACTCTTGTCTGAGTCTCCAGCTGTCCAGCCTGCCCTACAGATTTCAGACTTGCTAGTCCCCACAGTTATAGGGGGGTTAAAATAAATCTTACTCTATATATCTATATCTATATTATCTTGGATCTGCTTTTTTAGAGAACCCTGACTGATACAGAATGTATTAATTAATGAATTGAGGATGTTCTGTACATATTTTATCCCAAGCATTTGGAGAAATACCGTAAATAAGGAAATGAAAGAATACAATTTACCTACTTCTAAATTGAATTAAGCTCTCACTGAAAATTTCTTATAGGAAAATTTTGTTAAAAACTATATGTGCAAAATTTTTAGTGGAGTAAGTCTGTGACACTTAAATATTGCATCTTTGTAGCAATTCATCAAGTGAAAACAAGGCTTTTCCACTGGAGGTTTAGGAAGGCCAATGTAATTTTTTTAATTTTAATTTTATTTTTTCATTGAAGTATAATTGGCACACAATGTTACATAAGTTTCAGGTGAACAACATAGTGACTTGACAACTCTATAAGTTATTCTATTCTCACCACAAATAGCTATAATTTGTCACCATCTAACTCTATTACATTGCTATTGACTATATTCTGGATGCTGAATGTTTTAACCCTGTGACTTATTCATTCCATAACTGGGATCCTGTTATCCAATGACAATGATCCATCCATTTTGTTGCAGATGGCAAGATCTCATTCTTTTTTACAGGTGAATGATATTCCATTGTATAAATATACCACATTTTCTTTGTCCATTCATCATATTGACACTTTGGGTTTCTTCTGTATCTTGGCTACTGTAAATAATGCTGTATAAACATAAGGGTGCATATATCTTTTCAAATTGGTGTTTTCATTTTTTGTTTTGGTAAGCATCCAGTAGTGGAATTGCTCAATCATACGGTATTTTATTTTTAATTTTTTGAGGAACCTCCATACTGTTTTCTATAGTGGCTGCACTAATTTACATTCCAACCAATAGTGCAAAAGAGTTCATTTTTCTCCACATGCTCACCAACATGTGCTATTTCTTGACTTTTTGATACTAGCCATTCTGACCCATGTGAGGTGATATCTCATTATGGTTTTAATTTGCATTTCCCTGATAATGAGTGATGTTGAGAATCTCTTCATGTGTCTCTCAACCATCTGGATGACTTCTTTGGAAAAATCTATCCAGGTGTCTGCTCATTTTTTAAATTGGATTATTTGTGTTTTTGCTGCTGAATTGTATAATTTCTTTATATATATTGGTTATTAATCCCTTGTCAGATATGTCATTTCCAGATATCTTCTCCCATTCAAGTTGTTTTTTTGTTTTGTTGATGATGTCCTTTATTGTGCAAAAGTTTTTTTTTTTTTTTGATGTAGTCCCAATAGTTTATTTTTCAAGTTTATTTGTCTATGTATTTTGAGAGGCAGGGAGAAGGGCAGAGAGAGAAGGAGAGAGAGAATCCCAAGCAGGCTCTGCACTGCCAATGCAGAGCCCAATGCAGGGCTTGAACCCACAACCTGTGAGATCATGACCTTAGCTGAAACCAAGAGTCAGACACTCAAGCAACTGAGCCACCCAGGCACCCCCCAATAGTCTATTTTTAATGCTTTTGTTTCCCTTGCCTGTGGAGGCACATCTAGAAAAGTGTTGCTAAGGCTAATATCAAAGAGATTACTATAGGAAACCCAACTTTAAAAGTTGGATTATGGTGGCGCCTGGGTGGCTCAGTTGGTTAAGCATTGGACTTCAGCTCAGGTCATGATCTTGCAGTTCACATGTTCAAGCTGCCCTGTCAGGCTCTGTGCTGATAGCTCTGGGCCTGGAGTCTGCTTTGGATTGTGTCTCCCTTTTACTGTGCGCATCCCCACCCAAATGCTCTCTCTGTCTCTCTGTCATCTTCTCTCTCAAAAAATAAACATTAAAAAAAAAAAGTTGGATTATGGGAGGGTGCCCAGGTGGCTCAGTCAGCTAAGTGTCTGATTCTTGATTTCAGTTCAGGTTATCATCTTAAGGTTCATGATTTCAAGTCCTGCACTGGGCTCTGTGCTGGCAGCACAGAGTCTGCTTGGGACTCTCTTTCTCCCTCTCTCTCTCTTCCCCTCCCCAGCTTGCAGTCTCTCTCTCTCTCTCTCTCTCTCTCTCTCTTAAAATAAATAAACTTAAAAAAAAGTTGGATTATGGGATGATAATTGGCATTCTTGATTCTAAAGTTGTTTTTTATTTATTGATACTTTTGGTGACAGAGTTCTGGTCAGTTTTGAAAAATAATCAAAATATGGCTTGCTCTCCTATTTACTTGTTTTTATTAAATGCCAAACATGTGGTAAAATATTGGAGCCCTTTGAGTTAATTTCCACTCACTTCCTTAAAATGCTCTATGAGGAAATGTAGTGCAACAGTGGAATTTTACAGCTATCTGGGCATTGACTTGTCCTTTATCTAAGGCATTATTCATCTCAGTGGACAGACTAATTTTCTTTCATCTAGATATCAGAAAAATAGATTTCCCATATGATGCAAAAATGAGCCAAAGAAAATATAAATATGTGTATGTAAACTAACATTGCTCTAAACTAATAAGTAGGGTCTTGAAGTTTAAACAATTGCCAAGTGCCTATGAGATAAGTAAATTTAAAAATAAAGAATTTTTAATGGAAACATAAATGGCTGCAAGATATGCAGTCTTCTTTTGGGTCTTATTTTTGGTACTATCAGATCTTGTTTTACTTGATCCACCTTTGTCCATTTGAGCTAAATTTTAACCCAGCATTTGTTATACTTCTGCTATGAATAAAGCCCTATGCTAGATGTTTTGGGTGACTCAAAGATGATAGGTACCTTGAAATAGATTGAGATAGGAATAATAATACAGGTACAAAAAATTTTTAGAGGGAAAATAGCTAACGAGCGAGACTAATTCCGAGTGGTAAAAGTTGAGTATGGTTCATGGAGTTAAAATTTGAGCTGGACCATGAGAAATGATCTGGTACTTTGAGTTACAGATATGGGAGTAGGGAAGAAGTTTTCAAGCATTAGAACAATATGAGCAACATAAAGAATATATAGCAGGCAGGAGAGTACAAATCCAACACAAGTAATGGTTTGGAGAGGGAAATCTTGGCATCTAGGAAATCCATTTTAAGGTTACTTGAAGTAATCCAGAGAAGTGCTGATGAGAGTCTGAGTTCAGAGAGTGGTGATGGGAGAGGGAATAAGGGAGTGTATATGAAAGGCAGTATGGAGATATATTTGATATTTAGAAAATATTCTTTAATGTTTATTTTTGAGAGAGATGGAGACAGAGAGTGAGTGGGAGAGGGACAGAGAGACAGAGGGAAACACAGAATCTGAATCAGGGTCCAGGCTCTGAGCTGTCAGGACAGAGCCCAACATGGGGCTCGAACCCATGAACCATGAGACCATCACCTGAGCCTAAGTTGACACTCAACTGTCTGAGCCACCCAGACCCCCTTATTTGATATTTTAAAGCCTTACATAAAATGAACTTTTTAAAATGAAATTTTCCTTTTTTTTCTAAGTTAAATCTCTATTTTTATTTTTTCTCCTTTTAATGTTGTTATTATTATTTATTTATTTCAGGAGTACAATTCAGTGAATCATCACTTAAATATAACACCTAGTGCTCATCCCAACAAGTGCTATTCTTAATGCTCATCACCTGTTTAGCCCATTCCGCACCCAGCACTCCTCCAGCAACCCTCAGTATATTCTCTGTATTTAAATCTTTTATGGTTTGCCTCCCTCTCTGTTTCTTTATTTTTCCTTCCTTTCTCCTATGTTCATTTGTTTTGTTTCCTAAATTCCACATATAAGTGGAATTCCACATATGATATTTATCTTTCTGACTATTTTGCTTAGCATAATACACTCTAGTTCCATCCACATTGTTGCAAATGACAAGATTTCATTCTTTTTAATTACTAAGTAATATTCCACTGTATGTATACGTGTGTGTGTATACACACACACACACACGCTATATCTTCTTTATCCATTCATCAGTCGATGGACATTTGGGGCCATATGGGGCTCTTTCCATAATTGTCCTGTTGTTGATAGTGTTGCTATAAACATTGGGGGGGCATGTGTCCTTTTGAATAAGCATTTTTGTATCCTTTGGATAAATACCTAGTAGTGCAATTGTTGGGTCGTAGGATATATCTATTTTTAATTTTTTGAGGAACTTCCATACTGTTATGCAGAGTGGCTGCACCAGTTTGCATTCCCACCAGCAGTGCAAAAGTGTCCCCCTTTCTCTGCATCCTTGCCAACATCTGTTGTTAATTTTAGCCATTCTGACAAGGGTGAGGTGGTATCTCATTGTGGTTTTGATTTGTATTTCCCTGATGATGTGTGATGTTGAGCATCTGCTCATGTGTCTGTTAGCCATCTGTATGTCTTCTTTGGAAAAGTGTCTATTCATGTCTTTTGCCCATTTCTTCACTGGATTATTTGTTTTTTGGGTGTTGAGTTGGTAAGTTCTTTGTAGATTTTGGATACTAACCCTTTATCTGATATGTCATTTGCAAATCTCTTCTCCCATTCTGTCAGTTGCCTTTTAGTTTTGCTGACTGTTTCCTTCACTATGCAGAATGTTTTTATCTTAATGAGGTCCCAATAGTTCATTTTTGCTTTTGTTTCCCTTGCTTCTGGAGACATGTCAAGTAAGAAGTTGCTGTGGCCAAGGTCAAAGAGGTTGTTGCCTGTTTTCTCCTCTAGGATTTTGATGGTTTCCTGTCTTACATTTTGGTCTTTCATCCATTTTGTGTTTATTTTTGTGTATGGTGTAAGAAAGTGGTCCAGTTTCATTCTTCTGTGTGCCGCTGTCCAGTTTTCCCAACACCATTTGCTAAGGAGACTGTCTTTTTTCCATTGGATATTCTTTCCTGCTTTGTCAAAGATTAGCTGGCCATACATTTGTGGGTCTATTTCTGGGTTCTCTTTTCTGTTCCATTGAGCTATGTGTCTGTTTTTGTGCCAGTGAATTTTTCCCTTTTCATAAATAGACTTTTGTTAATAATCTATACTGAACTTGAAGAGAAAGAATTCAAACCTCACAGAAGTTTTAATAATCATAGTAAAAACACATAAGTATGCACCTCTTTTTTACCTCTTCCCATTAAAGATGAATCTTCAAAGTGGAAAAGATAATGTAAACTCCAAACTACTATGAAAATATAAATAAGAGAGTGCTGAGTTGTTTTAAGTTTAAATATTTAGTCTTAATTAAATTGAGTCCTAGAGTATGAAAGAACTTTAGAGTTCTGTTAGAGTCACAGGCCAATCTGTGATTCTGAAGGGCCCCTCAAAATGGGAATGGACAGGATGTAGAGATAGATAGCAACTTTTTCAATTGTGTAAAGGGTGTGTGTCTTGGATATGGGTGGGGGAAGTGCAGCTTTTAGGAATAGAATAATGAATTTAACAGCAATTCCTAAAAGAATTCTGGAAGAGAAATTAGTAGATTTTTATGTACATAGAAATAATGTGTTAAATATTATGAAGTATCAAGGGTTCAAAAAACAAGTTGTGCTCAACTTGGTTCCTTTTTATTTAAATTTTTTCATTAGATTAGTATATGTTTATCAAAGAAAATTTGAGTCACCCAGAAAAGTATAACAAAACAAGTAATCTAAATACAAACTTTATTGACATTTGTGTATGTTTCTTGCCTTTACTTTTGGGACTTCTACATACTGTATTTAGAGGTCATTTTTAGATTTAATTTTTATTAAAAAAAAAAATACAAATATCATTTGTTTTACATTTATCAAATAATTCTTCAAGTCTTATAATGATTAGCACTCCCTTGCCCTATTCTTTCCAATCCTAAAAGCAACTATTTTTGAGTGTTCTGGCTGTTTCTTTTTGGGGGGCAAATTTACTTTTGTATTTATAAATAATAGATTTTTACTGTGATGATGTGACTTTTTAAGATTTATTGACTTTTTATTATGGGAGATGAGAATTTGCTGTCTTGCTTCAGCACTACCGCTTACCCTACCCTCCACTTTTACCCACATCTACCTTGTTTTCTCTCATGTTATTATATCACAGTTTTTTGATAATTAAATATTTAGTGTCTATGTTATTGTGATGGTTATATAAATATTATTTCTAATCCATCTCTTCAGTATACTATGATTATATTTATTTCTTGTAAAACTTTTTGTTTTGTGGAGAACTTTTTTATTTGCTTAGTTTTTAATGTACTTGTCATTAAGTAAATTGCTTATAAATTCATTCCAACACATAAACCAATTCCTCAGTTTCATTGTTTCCTTTGTGACAGATTTGGGTGACATATCTTGGTGGTATATCTAGAGCCGTCTGATCTCATGCTCCAGTATAGATGCATTACTCTCTGAGCCCACTGCTCAGCTGGCTTCTTGGGCTTTTATTCCCTTCACAGTCATCCTACAGATTATGTGTACCTTTTTCCTGAATTGGTTCCCCTTTTTCTGGATTTTATGTTTCCCTATTTGTATGTTTATTCCCTTATTTTGGTAGGACACATCCTTCCCAGGCTTCCTGAGAAGTAATTCATCAAAGTATACTTTTTGAGACTTTATATGTCTGAAAATGTTCTTATTTTGCCTTTACTCTTGATTGATAGTTTACAGACCTAGAAGTCTAGGTAGGGAATATTTCTCCTTTATAATTTTGTAGATATTTCTCTATTTTTATCTTTTTTAGTTTATCATTTCCTCTTTTAAAAAAATTTTTAGGGGCGCCTGGGTGGCGCAGTCGGTTAAGCGTCCGACTTCAGCCAGGTCACGATCTTGCGGTCCGTGAGTTCGAGCCCCGCGTCAGGCTCCGGGCTGATGGCTCGGAGCCTGGAGCCTGTTTCCGATTCTGTGTCTCCCTCTCTCTCTGCCCCTCCCCCATTCATGCTCTGTCTCTCTCTGTCCCAAAAATAAATTAAAAATGTTGAAAAAAAAAAAATTAAAAAAAAAAAAATTTTTAGTGTTTATTTTTGGGAGACAGAGACAGAGCACTAGTGGGGGGCGGGAGGGGTGCAGAGAGAGAGGGAGATTCAGAATCTGAAGCAGGCTGCAGGCTCTGAGCTGTCAGCACAGAGCCTGGCATGGGGCTTGAACTCATGAACTGTGAGATCATGACCGGAGCGGAAGTCGGATGCTTAACCGTCTGAGCCACACAAATGCCCCTATCATTCCCTCTTTTTAAATAAAGGCAAATAAAATATGTATACATGTATGTAGAAAGTCCAGTTAATCCTTGTGTTTTTAGTCTCACCTGTACCCCTACTTTAGTGCTGTCTCCAGTAATAGAGTCTTTCTGGGATTTTATGGTATAAATCAGCTAATGTTTTGGCTCCTTTAGCGACATTTTTTTTTTGTTCTAAATTGGTTACTTTTCAAATTCAAAATTTTATTTTAATCATCTCTTGTTGGCTATCTTCTTTTCCATATTCCTTGTTCTTTTGACTTTATGACTTTAAAAGTTCCTGGCATTGTAATGGGTTTTTGTGAGGGAATGGAAATAAATTCATGTGTTCAGTGTACTTTTAGTTGGTCTCTCAGAGTTTTTCTTCCACTTAATTTTCTTTTTTTAAAATTTTGTATTTATTTTTGGGAGACAGAGAGACAGAGTGGAGAGACTCAGAAAGAGAGGGAGACACAGAATCTGAAGCAGAGCTTGATGTGGGGCTCGAACCCATGAAGTGCAGGATCATGACCTGAGCCGAAGTCAGGCGCTTCACTGACTGAGCCACTCAGGTGCCCCATTCTTCTACTTAATATTCTATGAAAGTCTTTATATTATCAATACTCTTATATAAACATTAGTTAAATAAAAATCAAATATTTGCATAATATTGCATGAAATGATTGCCATTTTTAACTTCTTTTATTGTTATCTATTTCAATTTTTAAAATCAGCAATGACCATATTTCTCTAAAAAATTTGTTCAGTATGTGGAAAATGTTTTCAACTAAGAAGGAATTTACTAATGATAGGCTGTAGTATCCTATAATGGCCTTGTCCTATTAACATTTTTTTTAGTGACTTTGATGAAGTAATTTTTCAATGACTTCTTTTGTCTGTAGGATAAGGTTTAAGACAGATTCAATTTATTTTTTCATGATTCAAGAAGGCATACTTGGATAAAGGTTTTAAGGATACAGATTTTAGTTCAATAAAAAAAATATTTCCAATATATAAAGTCATTCAAAAAAGAAATAGGCTGCTTAGTCTGAAAGTAGGCCCCCTTTACTAAACAGTGAGCCCTAAAAGAATGGTGACCATGTGGTTTCCTACAGTCCAGCCATCCTCTAGCATAGTGTTGTCCCAGAGTAGGGATTTTTAAAAAAAATTTTTTTTAATGCTATTTATTTTTGACAGAGATAGAGCACAAGTGTGGGAGGGGCACAGAGAGAGGGAGACACAGAATCCGAAACAGGCTCCAGGCTCTGAGCTGTCAGCACAGTGCCTGATGTGGGGCTTGAACCCACAAGCCGTGAGATTATAACCTGAGCCGAAGTCGGACGCTTAACCAACTGAGCCACCCAGGTACCCCAACATTTAATCTTGAAAGCACTTATGCTAATTTATTATTAGACAGAGTTGTTACAGTAGCAGATATACCTGTTCTTAGTGAAAAATTCACCTCTAAAGTCCCTTCTGTCTCTGAAATCTTCTCCATCTAAATGGAGACCCTAAAAGCCAGTAGCCTATAGCAGGGGAAAATGAATTCAATATTTAAAAGTCTTTTTTGACATCTGTGCAGAACTGTTACCATTAGTGATACCAAGTTAGATAGATAAGTCACTTAGATATGCTGTTTGTTTTAGCAAAGTTTTATGACCTAATTTGCTTTAGCAGGGCTTCACATGGCTCCATCTTTTCTTCCCTGTAGTCACAAGCCATTGTTCTCTACTTAAAGTTGATTACAGAGAGAGTTGTTTTTCCCCTCATGGTGTCCTCTTAATTTAGCAAAATCATTTCATTTTGATAATTCTTCTGCCAAAATAATGAAAAATTAAATTATGTAATCAAATATGAAACTTAGTCATACATGTTTATATTTTACAGTTTTAATCATTTTATAAATTAATAACTTCCTTGCATCTGTACTTGTCTTTTTTCTTAATATACACATTTTGCCTAAATGGTCATCATTATTTTGCCTTAATTACACACTTAGAGTGGCATAGGAATTACATGGAATTTATAGACAGCAAAACTTCAGTTCTTTTTTTTTTTTTAACTTTTTAAATATTTATTTATTTTTGAGAGAGAGACAGAGTGCAAGCAGGGGAGGAGCAAAGAGACAGGGAGACACAGAATCTGAAGCAGGCTCCAGGCTCTGAGCTGTTAGCACAGAACCCGACATGGGGCTCAAACTCAGGGACTGCGAGATCATGAACAGAGATGAAGTAGGACACTTAACCTACTGAGCCACCCAGGTGCCCCAAAACTTCAGTTCCTTGTAAAGTATCTAATACCATGAGTGTAAAGCTGAAAATTATAACAATTTTTAAAGTCCCTAAGAAAGACACATAACCCTTAACACTCTATCTTGTGTTGCTAGATAGTCTTTCTGGTTTATCTGGCTTATAATCAGTCATTTTAAAAATCAAACATGGAATTAGCAAGTCTTGAAAACATTTCCCTGGGCCCTTGAAAGTAGAATTCATCTAAATCTAAACTTTCATACCACTTCATCACGACTTCTCTTAAATCATTTATCACTTTGACCTTGTATTTGTCATGGCTAGAAAGAGCTACATCTCTGTAGGGCAGGATCCATGATTGAGGCCTTTGAATTTCCTGAAAATCCCTACCTAGAGCTCAAGAAGTATTTGTGAAATAGATTAAATTAAGTATATGTTTGAATCCATATTTTTGTGGTGATAAAAATATTTATATGTTATATATAAATGTTACAGAAAATAATATTTTACTAACTGTCGTCATAATTACTTTTGGGAAAGGAACTACCTCATTCAGAAAAATGCCTTCATAAATGGCTTTGTCAGGTGGAAGGTGATGCCCCAGGGAAAGCATGAATAAGAAATAAATAGGGATTTCTGGGTGTAGATGAGAAAAAATAGAGGAAAGGGAGGAGGCAGATGAAGGTGACTGTGTTGGAAAAAGAGGCTGCCCCACCCCTTGGCAGAAAGCCTCAGGCTCTAGAGAAAGTAGGAAATTCCAGCTTTGGGGTGGTTAGGAATGTCCATAAATACATGTGACCAATATTTTAGTTGAAATTGTTTGTGCTGCTCTAGGTAACCCCATTACTACCCAACTCTGGGAGACATGGTTCACGGAATATAGTGTACTCACCACTATGAGACCAAACCTTCATTCAAGGTTGCTACAGAAACATTCCTTGAGTGAATAGTTTGGAGAAGGAGTAATCAAGGAAATTTGGCTGAGTCCCACATTTGGTTTGGTATAGAGTAGGAAGAAGAGAATAGCTATAGAAACTGACACTTAAAAAAATCAGAGATTTGGAGCTGTGAGTGAGAATTAGCAGAAGTCATTGACCTTCACATAGCACTTGGGGTAAGGGATAGTCCTTCTAATTTTATTTATAACTCAGGCAATGTGAATTCAGATGCTATCTGGTTTACATAGGCATGGCTGAGGTTATCAAAGACCTAAGTCCTCTTCATCTTTTCAATAATAGGAGATTTGTTTTTCTGACAACTCGCTAGAAATTCATTTGTGACCAGAAAGTTACCGAATCACATAACCTGTGTAATCACTGAGATTTAAGTAAGTTGCCTCATGATAAAGCTAGCTCTGTTAGAAAAAAAAGTAAGCATACAGTGTGTCAGGCTCTTTTTAAGGACTTTACATTATGTTGTATATGGACCTTATATATATTAACTCTTCACAACAAGCTCACAAGTAGATAGGCTATTATCCTAATTTGACAGGGCAAATGGAGGCATGGAAACATTAAGTCAGTTGCCTAACCTCTCAGAGCCAGTAAATAGCAGGGATAGGATTTAAACGAAGGTAGTCTAGTTCCAGAGGCCAAGTTCTTTTTTTATTTCTTTACTTAGCAATTAAAAAAAAAAGTTTATTTATTTATTTTGAGAGAGAGAGAGCATGAGCAGGGGAGGGGAAGAGAATCCCAAGCAGGCTCAGTGCTGTCAGTCTAGAGCCCACTGTGGGGCTCAATCTCATGAACCATGAAATCATGACCTGGGCTGAAGTCAAGAGTTGGATGCTTAGCCGACTGAGACTCCCAGGCACACCCCCAGAGGCCATGTTCTTAATAACTATGCATATTCTGTCCTACTGTACTTTTCAGCATAGTCTGAAAAAAGCCTAAGCCACAAACAAAGGTGAAATCCTTAAGGTTTTAAGTAAAAAGAAAGGTAGGTCAGCAAGTAAGAATAGCCCTGCCTAGCTGTTCTGAACACTGTTGTTACTTATGGTAGGAACTGTTGTGAAATTATTTAATGTTTGTTTCTTCATTTCTTCAATTTTAAAATGAGAACCATGCCTATTCTGATGCCTTTCATAGTAGTTTTGAGAACATGAATACATGGCTGAAACATTTCATTAATGTGGAGAAAAGTCCCATAGAAATTACAAGGTAATAGTTTGAAAAATGCTTGGGGTATGCATAAAGGTTTATTCTAATAAATAACTAATCTCAGAGCATGTGCTGGAGGGACAGGGAACTTTGGGAGATTTCTGCAAGAACAAAGGAGCTGGTGAGTGTCATTTTCCTACCTCACCCCCAAGCCTAGATGCATGGATACCTGTAGGAACCAGCACAACATGAACACTCTCCACCTAGCATGCTAACAAGGTGACTGGCCCCCACATACTCCAGCAGAAACACCAGTCTCTATCACAGCCTGGGGAGGAGTTCTCCTGGGTGGTTGCAGGCCCTCTCTCACAGCAGATCAGTGCAGAGCTTGCTGTCACCACACACCCTGCCCCCACATTCTCCTGTGGCCCTGCCTCCTCAAATTCACCCTTGACTAGGACCCATCAAAAGCAGTGCCACAAGCCTGGAAGTGGGCACACAGCCCTCATGGGTCAACATACCCCAGAGTGACTCCTGCCCCAGGGAGAGGAGAAGAAGACCACACATATAATTCCATCTGTGGTCCTAAGGGGCAGACATTGGGTCTAACTTTAGGTCCCAATGAAAGCTTCTCAGGGGACAACACAGAGAAAGCACCCTACAATTTGGTGCTACTGCCTCTATGGCAAGCACCTGGTCTAACTCAGCTCAAGCCTAGGGCAACTCCAGACTGGCCCACTAACAACAGGGATCAAACTCTTCCCACAACAGGCAAAGAGAGACATTGCAGGGTGCCTGGGTGGCTCAGTCAGTTAAGCGTCCAACTTTGGCTCAGGTCATAATCTCACGGTTAG
Source organism: Panthera uncia (assembly GCF_023721935.1). Taxonomy (NCBI): domain Eukaryota; kingdom Metazoa; phylum Chordata; class Mammalia; order Carnivora; family Felidae; genus Panthera; species Panthera uncia. The sequence goes on from NC_064810.1 coordinate 84,524,119, forward strand.
TGGGTTCAAGCCCTGCATCAGGCTCTGTGCTGACAGCTCAGAGCCTGGAGCCTGCTTCATATTCTGTGTGTCCTTCTCTCTCTGCCCTCTCCTGCTCATGCTCTGTCTCTCTCTGTCTCAAAAATAAGCATGCAAAAAATAAAAAAAAAAAGCCATTGCAAACAACTAGACTGAAGGCAAATGTGGCTCAGCCACAACAGTAGAGCACACACAACATACATAGGAGACACCCCTGAAGTACCAGTTTCTGATGAAAGGGGACGTTGCACTGCAGGGCACTGGAGGACCTCTTCTTTGTAAGGCCACTACTTTCAAGAGCAGGAGATGTAGCTGATTTTCCAAACACACAGAAACAGACACAAAGAGTTATGCAGAATGAGGAGACAGAGCAAGATGTCCCAAATGAAAGAACAGGACAAAATCACAGAAAAGACTTAAGCAAAATGGAGATAAATAATATGCCTAATAATTTAAAGTAATGATCATTAAGGTATTCTCTGAACTTGAGAACAGAGTGGAGGATATCAGTGAGACCCTTAACAATAAACAAGAACAAGTCAGAGATGAAGAAAATAATAAATGAAATTAAAAATACACTATATGTGATAATAGTAGACTGTGTAAAGGAGAAGAATGACTTAGTAACCTGGAGGATAGATTAATGGAAAGTAGTCAAGTTGAGCAGGTGAGAGAAAAAAAAAATTATGTGAAATGAGAATAGACTTAGAAAACTCAACAACGTCATCAAGTATAATAACATTTGCATTGTAGTCATCTCAGAAGGAGATGAGAAAGAAAAGGAAACAGAACATTCATTTGAAGAAATAATAGTTGAAAACTTCCTGAATTTGGGGACAGAAACAGAAATCCAGATCCAGGAAACACAGAGTACCCTCAACAAAATCAACAAGGAGGTTCATACCAAGACACATAGTAATTAAAATAGCAAAAAGCAGTGATAAAGAAAGAATTTTAAAAGCAACAAGAGAAAAGAAAATAGTGACACACAAGGGAAATTCCATAAGGGTATCAGCTGATATTTTAGCAGAAACTTTGTAGGCTAGAAGGGTGTGGCATCATATACTTTAAGTGCTGAAAGAAAAAGAAAACAACCAAGAATACTCTATCCAGCAAGTCTATCATTCAGAAAAGAAGGAGAGATAAAGAATTTCCCAGAGAAACAAAAGTTAAAAGAATTCATGACCACTAAACCAGGCCTACAAGAAATGTTAAAGGGGACTGGTTGAGTTGAAAGGAAAGAACATAAGCCAGAGTAAGAAAAGTAGAAAGCACAGAAGCAGCGAAATTAAGTATGTGTATAAAAATCAATCAAGGGATTCATAAAATAAAAGAATGTAAAGTATGACACCATATACCTAAAATGTTGGGGGCAGGGAGGAGTAGAGAATGGATTGAAATTTAAGCAACCATCAACTTAATATAGACTACTACATACATGGTAACCACAAATCAAAAACCAGTAATACATGTACAAAAAAAAAATAAAGAGAAAGGAATCCAAATAGATCACTAAAGAAAGGCAGCAAATCATGAGAGAAGAAAAGAACAGAGAAGAACTACAAAAACAACCATTAAACAAGTAACAAAATGGCAGTAAGTAAATACCTACTAATAATTATTGTGAATGTAAATGGACTAAATACTCCAATCAAAAGACACTAGGTGGAGAATAGATAAAAAAGCAAGACCTATCTAAATGCTGCTTACAAAGACTCCTTTCAGACCTAAAGACAAATGTAGATTGAAAGTGAAGTGAAAAGCATTTACCATGCAAATGGAAGTGGAAAGAAAGCCAGGGTAGCAATAGTTATATCAGACAAAATAGACTTTAAAACAAAGACTGTAACAAGAGACAAAGATGGACACTATATAATCATAAAGAGAACAATGCAACCAGAAGATAAAACAACTGTAAATATTTATGTATCCAACATAGTAGCACCCAGATACATAAAACAGCTAATAACAAAAATAAAGAAATTGATAATCATACAATAATAGTAGAGGATTTTAACATCCCACTTACATTGAGAGATACATGATCCAAACAAAATCAACAAGGAAACAGTGGCTTTGAAGGACACATTGGATGAGATGGATCTAACAATATATCCAGAACATTCCATTCTAAAACAGTAGAATGCACTTTCATTTCAAATGCACATGGAACATTCTACAGAACCATTATTATACTATATGTTAATTAACTTGGATTTAAATTTAAAAAAAAAGAATCACATGTTAGGCTACAAAACAAGTCTCAACAAATTAAAAAAAAATGAAGTCCTACCATGTACCTTTTCTAACCACATGCTATGAAACTAGAAGTCAATTACAAGAAAAAATCTGGAAAGAACACAAATACACAGAAGTTAAATAACATGCAACTGAACAAGAATGGGTCAACCAAGAAATCAGAGGAAATAAAAAAATACATGGAGACAAATGAAAACGAAAATACAATGGTTGAAAATCTTTGGAATGCAGAAAAAGCTGTTCTAAGAGGGATGCTAATAGCAATACAGGGCTACCTCAAGAAACAAGAAAAATATTAAATAAACAGCCTAACCTTACACCTAAAGGAACCAGAAATAGAAGAACAAACAAAACACAAAACCATCAAAAGGAAGGAAATAATAAAGATTAGAGCAGATTAAACAAAATAGAAGCTAAAAAGTAAAACAAGACAAAAAACCAATAGAATAGAAAATGAATCCAGGAGCTGGTTCTTTGAAAAGATCTACAGAATTGATAAACCTCTAGCCAAGCCTCATCAAAAAAAGAAAGGTCTCAAACAAAATCAGAAATGAAAGAAGAGAAATAACAACCAACACCACAGAAATACAAATGATTTTAAGAGAGTATTATGAAAAATTATATGCCCAAAATTGAGCATCCTAGAACAAATGAATAAATCCTTAGAAACATATAAATTCCCAGAACTTAAATAGAAATAAAATATTTGAACATATAATCAGCAAAGAAATTGAATCAATAATAAAAAAAAAACTTTTGGGGCACCTGGGTGGCTCAGTTAGTTGAGCGTCCGACTTCAGCTCAGGTCATGATCTCACAGCTAGTGAGTTAAAGCCCCATGTCAGGCTCTGTGCTGACAGCTCAGAGCCTGGAGACTGCTTTGAATTTTGCATCTCCCTTTTTCTCTACCCCTACCCCATTCACGCTCTGATTCTCTCTCTCTCCAAAATAAATAAACATTAAAAAAAGAATTAAAAAAAAACTTTCAACAAGAAAAAGGCCAGGACCAGATGGCTTTAAAGGCAAATTCTGCCAAGAATTTAAAGAAGAGTTAATACCCATTCTTCTCAAACTACTCCAGAAAGAAAAGAAAACTTCCAAATTCATTCTATGGGGCCAGCATTACTTTGATATCAAAATGGGATAAAGACACTACAAAAAACGGAACTAGAGGTCAATAACTATGATGAGCATAGAAGCAAAAGTCCTCGACAAAATATAGGTAAACTGAATTTGACAATACATTAAAAACTCATTCACCATGATTTGGGTGCCGGTGTGGCTCAGTAGTTTAAGCTTGGTTTTGGCTCAGGTTATGATCTAGCGGCTTCCTGGGTTTGAGCCTCGCACTGGGCTCTGTGCTGACAGTGCAGAGCCTGTTTGGGATTCTCTCTCTCCCTCTTTCTCAGCCCCTCCCCACTTGCACTGTCTCTGGCTCTCTCTCAAAAATAAATACTTAAAAAAAAATAAAATAAAAAAGTCATTCACCATGATCAAGTGGAATTTATTCCTGGGATGCTAGGATGGTTCATTACAAATCAATCACCATGATTCATCACATCAAGAAGAGAAAGGATAAAAATGATCCATATGATCATTTCAATAGATTCAGAAAATGTATTTGACAAAGTACAACATCCATTCATGATAAAAACCCTCAAGAAAGTAGGTTTAGAGGGAACATACCTCAACATTATAAAGGCTGTGTGTGAAAATCCCACAGCTAATGTTATACTCAATGGAGAAAAATGGAGAGCTTGTCCATTAGGATCAGGAACAAAACAAGTATGTCCACTTTCATCACTTTTATTCAACATAGTATTGGGAGTTCTAGCTACAGCAATCAGACAATAAAAAGAAATAAAATTAATCCATATTGGTAAGGAAGAAGTAAAACGTTCACTATTTGCAGATGACATGGTACTATACATAGAAAACCTGAAAGACTCCACCAAAAAACTACTGGAACTGATAAATGAACTCAGTAAGGTCACAGGATACAAAATCATTATATAGAAATGTGTTTATAGAAATTAAACACATTTCTATACACTAACAATGCAACAGTAGAAAGAGAAATTAAGAAAACAATCTCATTTATAATTGCACCAAAATTATAAAATACCTAGGAATAAACTTAACCAAGAAGTTGGAAAACATGTAGCATTAAAAGTATAAAACACTGTTGAAAGAAATTGAAGATGACACAAACAAATGGAAAGATATTCCATGCTCATGGATTGGAAGAACAAATATTATTAAAATGTCCATACTACCTAAAGCAATTCATAGATTTAATGCAATCCATGTCAAAATACCAACATTTTTCACAGAACTGGAACAAATAATCTTAGAATTTGTATGAAACCACAGAAGACCCAGAATAGCCAAAGCAATCATGAAAATGAAGAAAAAATTGGAGGTATCACAATCCCAGAAGTCAATATATACTACAAAACTGTAATAATCAAAACAGTATGGTACTCACACAAAATCAATGGAACACATAGATCACATAGACACATAGATCAATTGAACAGAATAGAGAGCCCAGAAATAAACCCACAATTATACGGTCAATTAATCTTCAGTAAAGGAGGAAAAAGTATGCAGTGGGGAAAGACAGTCTCTTCAACAATGATGTTGGGAAAACTGGACAACTACATGCAAAAGAATGAAACTGGACCACTTTCTGATACTATACACAAAAAGAAATTCAAAATGGATAAAGACTTAAATGTGAGATCTGAAACCATAAAAATCATAGAAGAGAGCTCAGGCAGTAATTTCTGTGGCATTGGCTATAGAACATTTTTCTAGATACATCTCCTGAGGCAAAGGAAACAAAAGCAAAAGTAAACTGTTGGTATTATGCTAATAGTGTAAGAAACTTCTTCACAGAGAAGGAAACAATTAACAAAGGTAAAGGACAACCCACTGAATGGGAGACAACATTTGCAAATGACATATTCAAAAAAGAGTTAGCATCCAAAAAATATATAGCACTGATACAAGTTAACAACAAAAAACCCCAAATAATGTGATTAAAAATGGGCAGGAGACATAAACACTTTTCCAAAGAAGATATCCAGATGGCCAAGAGACACATGAAAAGATGCTCAACATCACTCATCATCAGGGAAATGCAGATCAAAACCATGATGAAATATCACTTCACATCTGTCAGAATGGCTAAACTCAAAAACACAGGAAACAGCAACTGTTGGTAAAGATATAGAGAAAAAGGAACCCTCATGCAGTGTTGATGGGAATACAAACTGGCACAGCCACTCTAGAAAACAGTATGGAGTTTCCTCATAAAATTTAAAAATAGAATCACCATGTGATCCAGTAATTTCACTTATGGATATTTACCCAAAGAAAATGAAGACTCTAATTCAAAATGGTAAGCGCCCATATGTATACTGAAGCATTATTTACAATAGCTAGATTATGGAAGGAGCCCAAGTGTCCATTGATAGATGAATGAATAAAGGACAGGCAGGTATATTCATATAATGGAATATTAGCCAGAAAAAGAATGCAATCTTGCCATTTGCAGGATGGATGGAGCTAGAGAGTATTATGCTAAGCAAAATAAGTTCAGACAGAGAAAGACAAATACCAGATGATTTCAGTCATGTGGCATTTTAAAAACCAAAATAAATAAATAAAGGAAAAAAGAGACAAACCAAAAAACACTCTTAAGTGTGGATAGCAAACTTATGGTTACCAGAAGGGAGGGGGGGGGGGGGTGGATGGGTGAAATAGATGAAGAGGATTAAAAGGGCACACTTCTCATGATGAGCACTGAGTAATTTATAGATTTGTTGAATCACTGTATTGTACACCTGAAACCAATATGACATTATATGTTAACTATACTGGAATTGAGATTTAAAATGTCATGTATAATGTGAATTCTCAGCTAATGGTCCAGTGGAATTGGATAATGCTTCATCAACTCTTTGAGTTGAAATATGGAAACTACCATAAGTCAAGCTTTAAAGGACATTTCCTATACCCTGAGTACTTTCTTAGTGATATAATGAAATGTGAGGAAAGCAGATGCTGGATTGGTTAACCCCTCAGCCCCAGCCAGACTTAAATTTTTTTTTTTTTGTATTTCTCATTTCAATTTACTGTTTTAACATGTCATCTGTGCACACTAAATTCATTATGTAAAATGGGCTCAGGATGTTCCTCTTTGTTATTATCCCCCAGTGTGTCCAAAGGCAAGAGTCAGAGAGGAACTGGAAAGTAAATTAAAGGCCTTGGATTAGAGTGTATAGGAAACTAAATGGTGGCAGTGCATCTATCAGCCACACCGTTTGGCAATTGCAGTGCAATTACACTAGGCTCAGACACTAAATATAAAGTGTTATACAAACAGATTTAAAATGGGTGAGATGGAAGCCTATAGCACTTTTCTAGGATTAACACAACAGCCACTGTGAAGAGACAGAGAATCCCAGTGTATGTTCAATTTCTAAGAAATAGCAATTTGAGCAGAAGAAGCTCCACAGTGCAATATAATAACATTATTTTCCGTGTATAGTTTAAGACATAATGATTACTTCCCAAGAGGGCAGAGATCTTTGTAAAAGGGAAAGGTTATTGTGATTAAGGCAGGAAAAGACCAGCTAAAAAAGGAAAAACGAGATCATCTAAAAAGAAAACTTCAATTCGTGACAAAGAAAATACTTAGACTATGTTGTATAGTTCATTCCAAAAACTGTAATGGGTGCCTCAGAGAAGGGATAAAATGATGAGGAAGGGAGGATCCTACGGGGGAAATGTTGGTTCAGCCTGAGATAGATCTGAGTGATGATAATTGATAATGAGACCCAGGAGATTTCACCCAATTTTACATAACAAGTTTGGTAAGCTTTTTTTTTTTTTAATGTTTATTTATTTTTGAGAGAGAGAGAGAGATAGAGCACAAGCATGGGAGGGGCAGAGAGAGAGGGAGACACAGAAACCAAAGCAGGCTCCAGGCTCTAAGTTGTCAGCAGCACTTTCCATGGTGTGGGTAGCAAACTTATGTTTGCTTTTAGTTCTAAAAGATAGAGATTTGTTTTAAAATTAAAAAAAAATTGAGTGATACACACTATAAGAAATTCAGTTTATTTTTAATATATTTGCATTATTCTTGTTGCAAAGAAGATTGGTTAGAGGAAAATTGATTAATGTTTAATAACACCTGCTTTTTATGATACTGCATGCTTAAATATAATCACAATGAAGAATCAGAGGGTACCTTACATTACATAATATGAAATATTTTAAAGAAAGCTAGTTTTGAATTCTGCTTTTTAGGTTTTTATTTATTTATTTAAAATTTTTTTCAACTTCTATTTTTGAGGGACAGAGAGAGAGCGTAAGTGGAGGAAAGACAGAGAGAGAGACACACACAGAATCCGAAGCAGGCTCTTGGCTCTGAGTTGTCAGCACAGAGTCGGATGCGGGGATTGAACCTATAAACCGTGAGATCATGACCTGAGCCAAAGCCTGATGCTTAACCGACTGAACCACCAGGCGCCCTTCTGCTTTAGGTTTTCTGCTTTAGGTTGTGCTTAAATCATAATTCAGTTCTCAGAAGACCTTAAATCATTTAGATATATGTATATTATAGAATGTGAGGGCGACCTGGCTGTGACATCTGTCACTCCATTGATCACCAGGGTTGATTCAGCTGGTCTGGCTGGCTAGGCGGGTGTCCCCTCCTCCCTCACCGCTCCATGTGTGTCCCTCCCTAAGCTGCACGCTCAGTGGAAGAGGATGACCTTCACCGATAGGGTAAGATCATTCTTCTGTCAAGGGTTCTTTGGTCAAGGGTGTACAAGTAGCTGTGCTCTCTTGCTAGAACCTCCAAACAAGCTCTCAAGATATAGGTATGTTATACATAAGCATTCTCTAGCAATTTATGGAATCAGGGGAAAAGTTTAATCAACCCTATGGCTTCTATCTTAGTGATTTAGTTACTTAATGTCCCTAGCAACCTTGATCAAGTCTTAGTTTGTAATTATTACAAAAGTTACAGACTTTTCCCCTCTTAATGGGGAAATAATAGTGAATATCTCCTCAACATCTCTCGTATTCTTCTTCCTTTTCTTTAACAAGTACTAGATCTACTTCAGGCCCTCATTATCTCTTCTCTGGTCTATAACAAGAACCTCTTAAATGGTCTTACTGCTTTCTGTTTCTTTCTTCTATCATCCAACCCACCTCCTGAGGACTAATCTTGCTAAAACAAAGCATAGGTTATGTCATCTTCTTGCACAAAATACTTCAATAATTTCCTATCACAATCTGATCTAAGCTCAGATAGCTTGCTTTGATTTGCTAGGCCATCACAATCCAGTTCCTTCATATATTTTATATGTTCTAGTCAAAGTTGGTAACTTCTCTGTAAGCATTCCCACCTCCACACTTAAGCACTTCCTATCTGGAAAGTCTTCCCTATCATCTCTAGTTGCAGAAATCCTCATTATCCTGCAAAGTCTGACCTTGGCAAGTGCTTTCACTCTAACTCTACTATGTCCCAACCCATCCCAGTCCAGTCAAGATGAAGTGAGTTCTTCTTCCTCTGAATTCCCAAACTTTTCTGTGAACTAGCCTTATAGAAGTTATCATTGTCTTCCTTGCATTATAATGATTTGTGCTATATGGCAAAGTCCTTGAAGACCAAGATCATATCTCATCATCCCTATATCTCTCCACAGTACCAGTGGCCTACACATTGTGTTGCCTAATAAATTCTGTTGCTTGGCAGATGTATTTAAAAAAAAATTTTTAATGTTTATTTTTGAGGGGGGGGGGCGGGGAAGGGGCAGAGAGAGAGGGAGACACAGAATCTGAAGCAAGCTCCAAGCTCTGAGCTATCAGCACAGAGCCCGACATGGGGCTCAAACCCATGAACCATGAGATCATGACCTGAGCTGAAGTCAGACGCTTAACCAACTGAGCCAGCCAGGCATTTTGCTTGACAGATGTGTTTATTGCAATATTGACTTGCCCAAACATTGCAGTTGCTATGCATCTTATTGGGAGAAATTGGGGGCTTCCAATAACTTTCACTTACTTGTTTTGAAACTCTACTCATTTTAGGCCACATTTTAATGTAAAAAATTTTAATTAGAGTTGATAAAACTGGACACAATATGAGAAGAGTGGCAGAAAAGGAAATGCTACAGATTGTACTTGTGAATTTGTTGAGCTCAGGATAACGAAGCAGCATCTGTTCCAGAAATATCTACTAGTTAAGACCCAAGAAGTCAAACATACCTAACCATCCTGCATATCACATTTTTTCAGCAGGAGGTGCCAAGAAGAAAAGGAGCAATCGACCATCTGCTAAGCCATCTGTTTCATAAGACCTATTCCTTATTTAGTGCCATCAGAGTTTTCATTTCTTAAAAAAAAAAAAAAGATTAACATTGTCAAAGACCCCCAAATAAGAGCATATGATAACATTATCTAATAGCCATCTCAGTTAGCAGCAGCTTTTATATTTCTCAAAGTTGTTTCACTATTGAATTATGTTCTTTCCAATGTGTGTAATATGGAAAGAGCACAATCTATGAATCAGAAGCCCTGAGTCTGAATCAATCTCTGCTTCCTACTAACTTACCTAGGGCAGTTGCCTACATCTGACCTTAAACTTCTTTCCGTGTAAATGGACATAATATTTACCTCAAGGATAGGAGCTAAAATGTAAGCCCCTTGAGAAAGCAAGAATTTTCATCTGTTTGTTCACTGATGCATCCCAAGCACCCAGATCATTGGCACATAGAAGATGTTCAATAAATACTTGTTAATGGGTAATATCGAAATAAAATTGATACCTATTGAAATGCTTTGAAGAGTATTTATCCAAATAATAGAGTTTTAGGTTTAGGAGTGTGTCACCTAATTCAGTTATCTTGTTTTATAGATAAGTAAACTAAGAACCAGAAAGGCTGACCTGCACAAGATCTTGAAACCACACAGTTGTGAAGCTAGCACAACAATCCAGGCTTCCTAAATTCTTGTTCAGTTCTCTTCTGTTGAACCACACCTTCTTTTTTAAATCATATGATCAGTCCATTACCTTAGTACAGTATTTTACAGACTTTAGTCCTGTGTGTACCACTTCATGTATTTTTGCAGTGTTTACATACATTATTATTTCCTTACTATTCTTTAGGTTGAGTTAAATCACTGAACGTAAACACTTTATCTGTGTCTTATCTTAAGCAATAATGCCCATGGAATAATTTGTTATTTCAAGTATACAAGAAAATAAGTAATGTTTTCTTAATGTATATTAAAATGAAAAATGTACACTTAAGTACTATCTAAAATTGTTTTGCCTATCTGCAGTAGTACATATTTCATATTAGGGAAATACTGCTTAGAACTATCTGTGATGCATTATTACTTTATATGAATATTTTTCATAGGATAAAATAGCAAAGGAATTTCTAATATAGTCAACTCATGACTTTTTATATTAAAGGAATATAGATAATTTAAAATATGAAAAAATTATAAATTTAGCTTACATTTTTTTCCCTCTTGTTCTGTCTCAGTGGAAATGGAGGGTAAGATTGTTGTGCTATTGTAGTGGGTATAGAAATTTCATAGCTACAAAGTTGGATGTGCAAAAATGGAAATTTATTTCTTTATAATTATACTTAGTTCTCCCATACCTGCTATTGGTGGAGAATTTAACTAGTCACTGAGAGGTTAATATAGACGCTTGGGAATTTGGTCTCATCTCTTTTTTTTTTTTTCAATAAATACATCATCAAATAAGGGTCTTGTCTTTTCCCTTCCTCTTTCCTTTTTCCATGAGGAAATCTAAGGTCAGCTCAGAGTACAGTAAGTCGGTGGCAAAGAGGGTGCTGTCATATCTGAGCTCAGGTTCTCTTTTTTCCTCTCTGTCCTTGTAGCTTCATTCCTTTTCAGTCCAAAGGTTTTGTTTTGTTTTTAAATATTTTTTCACGTGTGTCTCAAAACTAGACTTCTACATGAACATTCATTATTCCACGTTATAATAGTTTACGGTGTGCTTGCTATATGCTGAAACCACCAAGCTGTTAGTCTTTTTGGTATCAAAAATCACTTTTCTTTCTCCTAGGATCCCACCTCTTGAAACTGAAAACCTTTACTTTAAAGGCTGTTAGCTTTGTTATGGGTTTTTTGGAGGTAATAATGTGAACTGTAGAAATTTCTAATCCTAAATCATTCTTGTGATAATATGTGTCTCTGAATAGGGACAGGGTCACATACAGGGAAGTGGAGGAGAGGGAAGGCATATCAACTGACAAAATGCTTATTTCAATACACTATGCATGGTACAAATCCTTCATCTGTATATGCACTTTTAACTGTTCCTTTATAATATCTTTGTTTTTCAGGCAAAGATAATCATAATCCCTAATTTCTTTTTTCAGTTCTCATTTTTAAAATCCTTTAATCAATTTGCTGGCTCTCTGTGGTATCCTCATATTATATGGATACTACAGTTATAACATCTATACTTGTGTAGCCTTTTTAGTTTTGAATAGAAAACCTTTTCATATAAATACCTCTAATTTTTCCCTATAAATCTATTAGGGAGATAGTAATAGTCACAAAGACAAGGAAATTGAGGACAGAAAAATCTAATGAGAAAGTAATGACTTTTTTTAAAAAAAGTATAATTATGAAACACATACGTACATATTTATGGAGGACATGGGAAAAATATCTTATAATTTTGGGTTTTTTAAACTAATATTTGATTGATTAAAGTTATATATTACAAAATCTGTTTTTTATTAAGCCTTAAAGTTCAACTTACTTTTTGCCATTATATTTTAAAGTCTAGTATTTTTTAATATAAAAGTAACATTTCAGTGTTTTGGGGTTAGAATTCAATTAACTCAGTTGTAACAGATTTAATTCCTCTGAACAATTTGTTCTATTAATAAACTTCTAAATTGCCTTAAACATTAACATTTCATTATTAAATTTAACATATTCAATACTTTAGCCTTTCAAATATCCAAAAGGGAAGATTTATAGTCCAAGTGAACAAAACTTCCTGACAACTTTAGCAACTCTTACAAACTTAATTAAACTTAGAGGGAAGCATTATGTTAACCATTCCAATGTTTTTTAAAAACTTAAAAAATTCTCCTATACCTGAGACCTTAAAATCAAAGCTTAATATGTCAGATTTTCTTAGATATTGTAAACATTTTATTTTAAGTTTATTTATTTATTTTTGAGAGAAAGAGAGAGAGTACAAGTGGGGTAGGGACAGAGAGAGAGGGAGAGAGAATTCTAAGCAGGTACACAGCCTGATACAGGGCTGGAACTCATGAACCATTTGATCATTACCTGAGCTGAGCTCAAGAGTCAGATGCTTAACCAACTGCCACCCAGGTGCCCCTTATAAACATTTTAAGTAATAAACATTATCTTAAAGCAAATGCAAAAAATGTGAATACTAAGATTTTGTCATACTGTATGACTTCCATAGTTCACTATGTAGGTTCCTAGAGTTGTAAAGTCACTTAGCCAAGTTAAAAGGAACACATTTTACTAGATTAAAAACTTGATATTTAAAAAAAAAATTTTTTTTTAACGTTTATTTATTTTTGAGACAGAGACAGAGCATGAACGGGGGAGGGTCAGAGAGAGAGGGAGACACAGAATCTGAAACAGGCTCCAGGCTCCGAGCAGTCAGCACAGAGCCCGACGCGGGGCTCGAACTCACATACCGCGAGATCGTGACCTGAGCCGAAGTCGGCCGCTTAACCGACTGAGCCACCCAGGCGCCCCAAAAACTTGATATTTTAATACATTTGCTTGGAGGTCAGATATTCTAGGTTGAATCTAAGGACCATAAAATTTTAGTATGATTGTGCCCAAATTATAAATGGGAACTCTGGAATCATTCTCATCATAGTTACTGTACCGGGGACCTGGAAGTAGACTTCCGCTCTCATCTGGGGTTTAGTCTTGCAACTCCTTACTGGTTCTTTAGTAGTCTTTTTCATGTTTTATCTTCATCAAATGATTGTGTTCAATTTATATTTTTAGACTTTGATTAGAGTTTGCATTATTTTTTAATTCAAGGTCTTCTCTTCTAGGGGTTTTGTTTTGTTTTGTTTTGTTTTTTAGCTCTATAATAGTTTTAATTTATCTTGGTTGTCCCTCAGCCACAACTCTGTGGTCATTTTAATACCAGTTATTTTCAGTGTGCCATTTACTATTTTTTTTAATGCTTCATCAGACCTTTTAAGTCTATCAATAAGTTTTTTTTTTTAAGTTCAAACACAATTCCAAACAGTCTGTCTGTTCCTTTTTCTTTTCAGCACTGTAGAACTCCCTTCTAAAGGTCTCTGTCTCGGCAGCAGCCTGAATGACTGTTCTTTGGTCTAGTGCAAGCTGTCATCCTGAAATTTTCCTTTGTTGCTCTCTTGTTTCAGGTCCCTTATTTTCTGGGTTCCCACTTTTTCCTCTTTTTTTTTAATATGAATCCTCATTTTACTGAAACATGTAGTCTAATAGCTTCCTATTGCCTCCATACTTGAATTCTACGGGAAGAATTATCTCATTTCTTGTTATCCTACCCTGCCAGTACTGAGATGTCAAATTTTAGTCATTTTGTAAGATACTATTCCCTTTGGCTTTCCCTGCTGGAAGTTTGCTGACAATCCTTGTCTACTTGGTCTCCTCTAATGTTATTTTAAGGGAATTTATATTACATTTAACTGGAAGTTTCTACACTTCATTTTAAATTTCTTCTCTCTTACCACTTCTTTCTTATGACCAACCCAAAAGAAGTGCCTCACAGAGTAACTGCCACATATTAACCCTCAGTATTTGTTAAGTGAAAGACACATAGATGAGGTTGTTGATCTTCCTACATACTATGGAAAAAAAAGACTTCACTAGTTTGTCAAAAAATGTATCACATTATTTAGGTAGAAATTCAAAAGGCAAGTTTTTTTTCTCTTTAATTTTTATCAAGAGGCTATTGTTCGTAAGAATTTTTTTTTAAAGGCATTGAGGGAACATTAAAAATCTGAGATCTGTATCAATAAGAATAAAATTTAAGTCATGTTAAATAGATGGTTCTTGTAAGTAAGTAAAAACTGACATAGGTGCATTAGAAAGCCATAGTAATTCTTAATAAGTTTCTTAATTAGGAAAAAATAGCATGCCAATGGCAAACATTAGAATGACTAAACCTGAAGTTCCTTTGCTCTTTATTATGTGAAATGACCATATACTTTTTTGTTTGTTTGTTTGTTTTTGTTCAGACCAGGACTGTTCAGAAGTGAAAGGGAGGGAGGCCCTATCAATTATGCAGCCATTGGTGTAAACTAGAACTGTCCTAGGTGAACTGGGATAAAAGGTCTCTTTACTGATATTGTAGATAAGATTGAGGAGGACCTAGATATAGTATTTGCAGAAGAGAAAGTTAGGGTAAGGTTCTGGGAGATATCCAGGATATTGTGGATCTGTAATGTAAGTAAGATACAGGATTGCTATTTTAATAAATAAAATAGACTATATATTTAGCCTATCTGAAGGGCAATATATTCAATGAAATTAAAATAATAGGTTTTTGAAGTTTGAGATTCATCATCAGAACAGGTTATAAACTTATTAGAAATAAAAGATTTCCCCCATTTAAAGTAGTTAATCAGTGTATCATAATGAGAAGTAATACTATATTCTAGCTTGGAAGTCTTCTCTACAGTGCCATCACTAGAAGTAAAGGAAAAGAAAAGAAAAACTTGAACCCACTCAACCCCAAAAACAAAAACAAAAACCTCACCACAAAATGTAATTTGCCTCTTCTTCCTTGTGTTATCAAAATAGTTCATTGTGCTATTCATAAACACTACCTTCATCTAGAACCAAATAGCACCCTTCATCTAGAACCAAATAGCAACCAAATACAACAAAATGTTTCCCCATAAACTTTGAGATTTATTATGACAATATAATTAAATAGATAATTTCTTGTCAATATAAATAACTTAAAAATATTAGGCAAACTTAGAACCATTTTTATCATGATTAGACATTAGCAAAACATTGATTTTGTTTGCAGTTTCTATTCTATTTTGGCCATTTGAGTGATGCTGAGTTGTGCTGCCTCATGAGTTTTTGGTTTGTCTTGTTTCTGAAATAGTTTTTTATTAGTTTAGTTTGGAGGGAACATTCTGCCACATGCCATACACACACACACACACACACACACACACACACACACAATTGCCCCAAATCTAGATAGTTTCAAATATTTGTCAGTATTGCTTTCTGGTGACTTTACTCAAAGTAGTGATTAGATAAAATACTAAGATGGAGGAATTCATCCCAAAAGAAAGAACAAGAAAAGGTCATGGCCAGAGATCTAATTGAAATACATACAACTAATATCCCTGATCTAAAATATAAAATTTTTTAATTAGTTTTCTTTATTTTTGAGAGGCAGAGAGAGACAGCACGTGTAGGGGAGGGGCAGAGAGAGAGAGAGAGACACAGAATCAGAATCAGGCTCCAGGCTCTGAGCTGTCAGCACAGAGCCCAATGCAGGTCCCGAACTCACAAACCGTGAGACCATGACCTGAGCCAACGTCGGACGCTCAACTGACTGAGCCACCCAGGTGCCCCACCCTGATCTAAAATTTAAAACAACAATCATAAGGATACTAACAGGGCTTGCAGAAAGCAAGAAGACACCAGGGAGTCTCTTACCACAGAGATACAAGACCTAAAACTAGTCAGGCTAGAATAAAAAATGCTATAACCAATATGTGAAACTGGCTGGATATAATGGCCACAAGGGTGGAAGAAGCAGAGGAATGAATAAGTGATATAGAAGATAAAATTATGGAAAATGATGAAGCTGAAAAGAAGAGGGGGAAAAATGTTGGATCACAAAGGGAGACTTAGGGAACTCAGTTACTCCATAAAATGTAACAGCATTCGTATCATAGGACTCTCCAAAGAAGATGAGAGGAGCAGGTTTATTTGAGAAAATTATACCTGAAAATTTCCCTAATCTGGTGAAGGAAACAGACATCCAAACTCAGGAAATACAGAGAATTCCTATCAAAATCAACAAAAGTAGGCCAACACTAAGACATATTGTAGTAAAATTTGCAAAATACAGAGATAAGGAAAAATTTATAAAAGCACCAAGGGAAAAGAAATTCCTAACTTATAAAGGGAAGATGAATAAGGTTAACAGCAGATCTATCCACAGAAACTGGGCAGGCCAGAAGGGAGTGGCAGAAAATATTCAATGTAATGATGGGGAAAAATATGCAGCCAAGAATACTTTACAGAAAACCTGTCATTCAGAATATAAGGAGAGGCAAAGTGTTTTCCAGACAAAAACTAAAGGACTTTGTGACCACTAAAGCAGTCCTATAAGAAATATTAAAGGGGACTCTTTGAGTGGGAAAGAAAGACTAAAAGTGACAAAGACCAGAAAGGAATGGAGAAACAACACTCAACAGTAATAAAATAGCACTAAATTCATATCTATCAATAATCACTCTTATGCAAATGGACTAAATACTCCAATCAAAAGACATAGAGTATCAGAGTAGATAAAAAAAACAAGACACATCTATATGCTGCCTGTAAGAGATTCATTTTAGACCTAAAGACACCTGGTGACTGAAAGTGAGGGGATGGATAACCATTTGTTGTGCTAATGGATATCAAAAGAAAGCCAGAGTATCCATACTTATATCAGACAAGTGAACTTTTAAATGAAAGACTGTAAGAAGAGATTAAGAAGGGCACTACATCATAATAAAGGAGTCTATCCAACAAGATCTAACAATCGTAAATATTTATGCCCCCAACTTAGAGACACCCATATATATAAATCAATTAATAACAAACATAAACTCATTGATAATAATACAATAATAATAGTAGAGGACTTTAACACCTCATAGCAACAGACAGATCACCTAAGCAGAAAATCAACAAGGAAACAATGGTTTTGAATGACACACTGGATCAGATGGATTTAACAGATGTATTCACAACATTTCATCCTAAAGCAAAGGAATACACATTCCTTTCAAGTGCACATGGAACATTCTCCAGAACAGATTAATACTGGGATACAAATCAGGCCTCAACAAAAAAAGATACAAAAGATACAAAAAAGATTGAGAGCATATCATGCATAGTTTCTGACAACAATGCTATGAAACTTGAAGTAAACTACAAGAAAATATTTGGTAAGACCACTAATACTTGGAGGTTAAAGAACATCCTACTAGGGATAAATGGGTTAGCCAGGCAATTAAAGAAAAAATAAAAAATACATGGAAACAAATTAAAATACAACAGTCCAAAACCTTTGGGATGC
The DNA here is from genome assembly GCF_023721935.1 of Panthera uncia. Lineage (NCBI taxonomy): Eukaryota > Metazoa > Chordata > Mammalia > Carnivora > Felidae > Panthera > Panthera uncia. The sequence continues at coordinate 84,541,784 of NC_064810.1, forward strand.
AGCAAAAGTGGTTCCAACAGGAACATGTATAGCAATACAGATCTATCTCAAGAAGTGAGAAAAGTCTCAAATATATAACCTAACCTCACACTTCAAGGATCTAGAAAAGGAACAGCAAATAAAGCCTACAGCCAGCAGAAGGGAAATAATAAAGATTAGAGAAGAAATAAATGGTATAGAAACAAACAAACAAGCAAACAAACACCACAGTAGAACAGATCAATGAAACTAGGAACTGGTTTGTTGAAATAATTAATAAAATTGATAACTCCCTAGCCAGAATTACAAAGAGAAAGGGAGAGAGAGAGAGAGAGAGAGAGAGAGAGAGAGAGAGAGGAAGGATCCAAGTAAATAATATCATGAATGAAAGAAGAAATATCACAACCAACACCACAGAAATACAATCATAAATGAATATTATGAAAAATTATATGACAACTAATTGGGCAATCTGGAAGAAATGGATAAGTTCCTAGAAACATACAAACTACCAAAACTGAAACAGGATGAAATAGAAAATTTGAACAGACATATAACCAGTAAAAAAATTGAATTAATAATCAAAAATCTTGCAACAAACCAAAGTCCAGGACCAGATGGCTTCCCAGGGGAATTCTACCAGACATTTCAAACAGAGTTTATACCTATTCTTCTCAAGCTCTTCCAAAAAATAAAAATGGAGGGAACGTTTCCAAACTCATTCTATGAAGCCAGCATGACACTGATTCCAAAACCAGACAAAGACCCCACTAAAAAGAATTATAGGCCAATATTCCTGATGAACATGGAAACAAAAATTGTCAAGAAGATACTAGCAAATTGAATTCAACAGTACATTAAAAGAATTATTCACCACAATCAACTGGTATATATTCATGGGTTGCAGGGCTGGTTCAATATTCACAAGTCAATCAACATGATTTACCACATTAAAAAAAGAAAGGATAAGAACATATGGTCCTCTCAATAGATGCAGAAAAATCATTTGAAAAAATACAACATCCTTTCTTGATAAAAACCCTCAAGAAAGAAGGTATAGAAGGAAATACTTCAAGATCATAAAGGCCATATATGAAAGACCCACTGCTAATATTATCCTCAATGGGGAAAAACTGAGAGCTTCCCCTGTAAGGTCAGGAACACAACAGTGACATTCATCCACCACTGTTGTTCAACATAGTACCAGAAGTCCCAGCCTCAGGGCTCAGACAACAAAAAGAAGTAAAAGGAATTCAGATTGGAAAGAAAGAAGTCAAACTTTCACCATTTTCAGACAACTTGATATTCTATGTAGAAAATCTGAAAGACTCCACCAAAAAATTGCTAGAACTGATACACAAATTCAGTCAAGTTGCAGGATACAAAATCAACATGCAGAAATATGTTGCATTTCTATACACCAATAGTGAAAAGGAAGTCAATGAATCAATCCCATTTAAAATTGCACCAAAACCCATAAGATACATAGGAATAAACCTGATCAAAGAGGTAAAAGATCTGTACTTTGAAAACTATAGAACACTTATGAGAGAAATGGAAGACACAAAGAAATGGAGAAACCTCCATGCTCATGAATTGGAAGAACAAATATTGTTAAATTGTCTATAGTACCCAAAGCAATCAACACATTCAATACAATCCCTGTCAACATCATCATCCCTATCATCAACCACCAGCATTTTTCACAGAGCTAGAACAAAAAATCTTAAAATTTGTGTGGAACTACAAAATACTCCTAGTAGCCAAAGCAATTTTGAAAATGAAAAACAAAACTGGAGGCATCACAATTCTGGACTTCGTTCTATATTACAAAGTGATAGTCATTAAGACAGTATGGTCCTGGCACAAAAACAGACACATTGAACAATGGAACAGAATAGAAAACCCAGAAATGGAGCCAAAACTATAAGGTCAATTATTCTTCAACAAAGCAAGAAAGAATATCCAATGGATAAAAGTTTCTTCAACAAATGGTGCAGGGGAAAACTGAACAGCAACATGCAGAAGAATGAACCTGGACCACTTCCTTACACCATACACAAAAAAAATTCAAAATGGATGAAAGACCTAAATGTGAGACAGGAAACCATCAAAACTCTACAGTAAAAGACAGGCAGCAAACTCTTGGACCTTGGCCATAGCAACCAAGAGACTTCTTACAAAGATATGAATAGACATTATACAAGACAAATACAAATTACCAATAAACTTACAGAAAAATGGATGCCAGAATCAATACTGTAGCCAGATTTTTTTTCTTTAAAATTTTTTTTAATGTTTATTTTTGAGAGACAGAGAGAGACAGAGCATGAGTGGGGAAGGAGCAGAGAGAGAGAGACACACACAGAACCTGAAGCAGGCTCCAGGCTCTGAGCTGTCAGCACAGAGCCCGATGTGGGGCTTGAACTTATGAGCTGGGGGCTCGAACTCACAAGCTGTGAGATCATGACCTGAGCTGAAGTCGGAAGCTCTGCCGACTGAGCCACCCAGGCGCCCCAACATTATTAAAACTTTTAACTCTCATGAATACCAATATAAAACACTTTGGCTAGGTCATCTAGATTTCACTACTAATTCTGCAAATAAAAATCATAGGGTGAATATCATAGAGTTATAAAATCAAGAGAAGCCACATTGTTATCTATGGGAACATGTCTTACCTCTACTTTATTTGCCAAAATCCTGCAATAGTGACTCTTATCTACATTTATTGTGCAGAGCCTTCTAATAAAACTTATAGCAGTCCACATTTTTGAAGAAATAAGTTCTTTACAATTGGCCCAAAATATGAAGCATTTATGTTTAGCTTCCTCTGAGTAATGCACATGTTAATAGTCTTACAGCTTTTTGTGTTTTTTGTTTTTGTTTTTGTTTTTGTTTTTTTTGGCTTTTGATCAGTCTTTATCAAATCCACTACAGGCTTCAAGTCCTCACGTTTTACAGGGCAGGCAGAGCACATTTTACTCTGTACAATTCATAGAAAGTTCTCACAGAAGGCAGTGAGAGAAAGAAGTTCTCTATTCCCTTTTAGCGTCTTTAGTACTAGATCCAGGTATTTCAACAGTTAGAACACATGGAAATAACAGAACAGAGGAAGGGGAAAGAGTAGCTTCCAACTGTGAGCTCTGTATCAAAACAGTTACTGGTAGTGAAGAAAGTTTTAATTACTAAATAATCAAGAATGCTGGATTCTTGATTAGAAATATGACCAGCGGGGCGCCTGGGTGGCGCAGTCGGTTAAGCGTCCGACTTCAGCCAGGTCACGATCTCGCGGTCCGTGAGTTCGAGCCCCGCGTCAGGCTCTGGGCTGATGGCTCAGAGCCTGGAGCCTGTTTCCGATTCTGTGTCTCCCTCTCTCTCTGCCCCTCCCCCGTTCATGCTCTGTCTCTCTCTGTCTCAAAAATAAATAAACGTTTAAAAAAAAAAAAAAAAAGAAAAAAGAAAGAAATATGACCAGCCATCACAAACTAGTTGTCCTAGTGCCAAATTTAGCCTGCAGATATATGCATTTGGCTGGAGAGTATTTTTAAAACCTTAAACTTGAATGCTTTTTTAAGTTAGTCATATACATTGTAGCTCACCATAGGCAGTACCAACATCTATATGCCTGTCTCCTGAAGGAATTTGGGAATGCTATATGCTTTAAACTTTCTTAATGTTTTGCTATGTAACAATTAACACTATTAAACTATAGTGAAACGGTAATCAGGGAGAGATATTGGGAAGCAATCTTCCTAATCCTAATAAGAATGGATATTTGCAGAATCTTCCCAGATCCAGCCTTTGCTTACTGAGATTTCTAAGCTTCCAAAGGGTTCATTAATCATGTAGATGTCAAATGACTATAGAATTAAGACCTTGAAAGAGAGAATGCATATGTTAAGAAATGCTAAATGTGTCCCATCAGAGCTCCATCAACATCAAAAATAATAAATTCTTGTAAGTTACAGGATATTCAGAAATATTTCTGGCATTAACCAGATGCCTGTGCTCTACTCACCCTTACTTCTACTAAAGTTAAATATTGTCAAGATTCCTTATAAAAGAAGTTTTGAAGCTTTGAAGATGGGGAATTCATCCTCCAGAATTCATTTTGTTATAAGCAGTCATGATGAATCTGGGAGGAGGGTTATCAAGTCAAGGGCCATGCATTTAGTTTTCCCGTTTGCCACATTTCACCTGAGAATTTTCAGTAATTGTACCACATAGTCTACAATGTTTTAAGGGTTAAAGAAAATTCAAAGGTTTGTCTTTTTAAATTTTGGATTCTACGGCTATTGATTTGTCAATATTGACAGGATTGACTGATCTATTCTTACAAGATGAGGTGCAGCTTGGCTGACCCATTTTTTTGGGATGGGAGGATTAATGAGCTCCCTAAATCAAAACTTCTGAGTAAAGGAAGAATTTTGGAGGAATCACTAAGTATCCTAGTTACACAGTTGCTATTAATGAGTGAATAATTTTTTTCTAATTTGGTTAACAAAGTGAGACAAAGAAAGAGGCAGATTATTCTATTGATTGTTTAAACATTTAATAATCTGGAGACACAGTGCTGGAAGCTAGGATAGATAGTAGCTAAGGGAGTGGGTTGTGTAGTTGGAGGACCAGGGATTGAATCCTGGCTACTTCATTTACAACCGATGTGGGTCTTGCCAATCTCTCTCAAAGTCCATCAGTTGATTCTACGTAGATGATAAGAGAGGGGCTAAGCATGTGGGATCCAGCATTAGACTGCTGGTTTAAGTTCTGCCATGTAATTCCAAGTTGTGTGATCTCATCCAAGGTATCTAACCTCTCAAAGCTTTAGTTTTGTCATCTATAAATGGAATTAATTAGAGCAAGGTTTGATTTATGTTAGTGAAAATCAAATGAGACAGTGCCAGGAAAATGATAAATGTGCAATAAGTGATTCTTTTCTTCTTCCTCCTCCTCTCCCTCCCTCTTTCATTTTGGTAGTAGCAGTGACAGTAGTAGTATGATTATCTTATCTCTCTTTGGTTTTGTTTTGTACTTGAAACCAATATTAGGGCAGGGTTTGTCTACCCAGCAACAAACATATGGCTCACATTTGCCAACTCTGGTAGACTCCACAGTCAGAGATTTTAAATTTTACCTTACATAGAGTTACAGATGAAGGTCAATGGCATAATTTCTCTCGTGAGAATAGAATTAGATATAGGGTAAAATCGTGCTGACAGACTCATTTAACATCAGGGGAAAAAAGCCCTTGAATTCAGGGAGCATACTCTAAAAGGGAAGATAGACAAGCAAAGACAATTGGGTGATTGGAGTGTTTTTTGGCCAGATCAAACACACCCCCAGTGGGGTAACACTGATGTAATATTTGAAGAGAAGGTATCAGCTATGAACTTTAGTTGATGAAAATATTAGAATTTGAGACTAGTCTCATAGTCTGGTTACTTTTCTCTGCAAAGTCTCTAGCCTGTTGAGAATGGAATCTCCAACTTGGTGAAAGAACTGCTTTTTTGTTAAAAAGGGTTCATTTGTGAAAAACTGGACTGAATACGAAGTATTATTAATCCATGTTCCTGTGTCACCAACATAAAACAATAAAGGAGGCTCTTTTTTCCATGAACTAATTTTCTGCCAACCTTCAACTATCTCATTCAGTTTCCATGAATTCCAGGACGGACCTGGCACCTGGAAGATGCTCAGTAAATGTCTTTTGAATGAGTCACTTCCAACATTGACATGTTATTTTTGTAAGAACTTTACTTCCAACTTCTCCTCAAGTTTACAACTAGTCTAAAACAAAGTCAGACACAATGTTTTTCTTAATTTCACACCATCACACAAGCTATCAATTTCTCTTTGTTTTTGTTTTGTACTTGAAACCAATTTTAGAGCAGAGTTTATCTACTTATCAACAAACTTATGGCTCATATTTGCCAACTCTGGTAGACTCCACAGTAATGGCTTTTTTATTTTATTTATTTATTTTTAATATGAAATTTATTGTCAAATTGGGTTCCATACAACACCAGTGCTCATCCCACAGGTGCCCTCCTCCTCGCACCCCCCCATACACCCTCAGTTTATTCTCAGTTTTTAAGAGTCTCTTATGGTTTGGCTCTCTTCCTCTCTAATTTTTTTTTCCTTCCTTCCCCTCCCCCATGGTCTTCTGTTAAATTTCTCAGGATCTACATAATAGTGAAAACATATATTATCTGTCTTTCTCTGTATGGCTTATTTCTCTTAGCATAACACTCTCCAGTTCCATCCACGTTGCTACAAAAGGCCATATTTCATTCTTTCTCATTGCCAAGTAGTATTCCATTGTGTATATAAACCACGATTTCTTTATCCATTCATCCATTTATGGAAATTTAGGCTTTTTCCATAATTGGCTATTGTTGAAAGTGCTGCTATAAACATTGGGGTACAAGTGCCCCTATGCATCAGTGCTCCTGTATCCCTTGGGTAAATTACTAGCAGTGCTATTGCTGGGTCATAGGGTAGATCTATTTTTAGTTTTTTGAGGAACCTCCCCACCGTTTTCCTGAGTGGCTGCACCAGTTTGCATTCCCACCAACAGTGCAAGAGGGTTCCCTTTTCTCCACATCCTCTCCAGCATCTGTAGTCTCCTGATTTGTTCATTTTGGCCACTCTGACTGGCGGGAGGTGATATCTGAGTGTGGTTTTGATTTGTATTTCTCTGATGAGGACCGACATTGAGCATCTTTTCATGTGCCTGTTGGCCATCCGGATGTCTTCTTTAGAGAAGTGTCTATTCATGTCTTCTGCCCATTTCTTCACTGGATTATTTGTGTTTTGGGTGTGGAGTTTGGTGAGTTCTTTCTAGAGTTTGGATACCTGCCCTTTGTCTGATATGTCATTTGCAAATATCTTTTCCCATTCCATTGGTTGCCTTTTAGTTTTGTGGATTGTTTCCTTTGCAGTGCAGAAGCTTTTTATCATCATGAGGTCCCAATAGTTCATTTTTGCTTTTAATTCCCTTGCTTTGGAGATGTGTCAAGTAAGAAATTGCTACGGCTGAGGTCAGAGAGGTTTTTTCCTGCTTTCGCCTCTAGGGTTTTGATGGTTTCCTGTCTCACATTCAGGTTCTTTATCCATTTTGAGTTTATTTTTGTGAATGGTGAAGAAAGTGGTCTCGACTCATTCTTCTGCATGTTGCTGTCCAGTTCTCCCAGCACCATTTGTTAAAGAGACTGTCTTTTTTCCATTGGATATTCTTTCCTGCCTTGTCAAAGATTAGTTGGCCATACTTTTGTGGGTCCAATTCTGGAGTCTCTATTCCATTGGTCTTTGTGTCTGTTTTTGTGCCAATACCATACTGTCTTCGTGATTACAGCTTTGTAGTAAAGGCTAAAGTCTGGGATTGTGATGCCTCCCGCTTTGGTATTCTTCTTCAATATTACTTTGGCTATTTGGGGTCTTTTGTGGTTCCATACAAATTTTAGGATTGCTTGTTCTAGCTTTGAGAAGAATGCTGGTGCAATTTTGATTGGGATTGCATTGAATATGTAGATAGCGTTGGGTAGTATTGACATTTTAATAATATTTATTCTTCCAATCCATGAGCAAAGAATGTTTTTCCATTTCTTTGTATCTTCTTCAGTTTCCTTCATAAGCTTTCTATAGTTTTCAGCATACAGATCTTGTACATCTTTGGTTAGGTTTATTCCTAGGTATTTTATGATTCTTAGTGCAATTGTGAATGGGATCAGTTTCTTTATTTGTCTTTCTGTTGCTTCATTATTAGTGTATACGAATGCAACTGATTTCTGTACATTGATTTTGTATCCTGCGACTTTTGTATCAGTTCTAGCAGACTTTTGGTGGAGTCTGTTGGGTTTTCCATGTGTAATATCATGTCATCTGCAAAAAGTGAAAGTTTGAGTTCATCTTTGCCAATTTTGATGCTTTGATTTCCTTTTGTTGTCTGATTGCTGACTCTAGAACTTCCAACACTATGTTAAACAATAGCAGTGACAGTGGACATCCCTGTTGTGTTCCTGATCTCAGGGAGAAAGCTCTCAGTTTTTCCGCATTGAGGATGATATTATCTGTGGGCTTTTCATAAATGGCTTTTATGATGTTTAAGTATGTTCCTTCTATCCTGACTTTCTCAAGGGTTTTTATTAAGAAAGAATGCTGAATTTTGTCAAATGCTTTTTCTACATCAATTGACAGGATCATATGGTTCTTATATTTTCTTTTATTAATGTGATGTATCACATTGATTGATTTGCAAATGTTGAACCAGCTCTGCAGCCCAGGAATGAATCCCACTTGATCATGGTGAATAATTCTTTTTATATTCTGTTTATTCAATAAATTCAATTCAATAAAATGTATTTGCATCCATATTCATCAGGTATATTGGCCTGTAGTTCTCTTTTTTGTTGGGTCTCTGTCTGGTTTAGGAATCAAAGTAATGCTGGCTTCATAGAATGAGTCTGGGAGTTTTCCTTCCCTTTGTATTTTTTGGAACAGCTTGAGAAGGATAGGTATTATCTCTGCTTTAAATGTCTGGTAGAATTCCCCAGGGAAGCCATCTGGTCCCGGACTCTTATTTGTTGGGAGATTTTTGATAACTGATTCAATTTCTTCGCTGGTTATGGGTCTTATTTAAGTTTTCTATTTCTTCCTGTTTGAGTTTTGGAAGTGTGTGGGTGCTTAGGAATTTGTCCATTTCTTCCAGGTTTTGTTGGAATATCCAGTTTGTTGGAATATCATTTTTTATAGTATTCTGTGATAACTGCTTGTATTTCTGAGGGATTGGTTGTAGTAATTCCATTTTCATTCATGATTTTATGTATTTGGGTCATCTTTCTTTTCTTTTTGAGAAGCTTGGCTACAGGTTTATCAATTTTATTTTTTCAAAAAACCAACTCTTGATTTCATTGACCTGCTCTACAGTTTTTTTTTAGATTCTATACTGTTTATTTCTGCTCTGATCTTTATTATTTCTCTTCTTCTGCTGGGTTTGGGATGTCTTTGCTGTTCTGCTTCTATTTCCTTTAGGTGTCCTTTAGATTTTTGTATTTGGGATTTTTCTTATTTCTTGAGATAGGCCTGGATTGCAATGTATTTTCCTCTCAGTACTGCTTTGCTGCATCCCAAAGCATTTGGATTGTTGCATTTTCATTTTCATTTGTTTCCATATATTTTTAAATTTCTTCTCTAATTGCCTGATTGACCCATTCATTCTTTAGTAGGGTGTTCTTTAACCTCCATGCTTTTTGAGGTTTTCCAGACTTTTTCCTGTGGTTGATTTCAAGTTTCACAGTATTGTGGTCTGAAAGTGTGCATGGTATGATCTCAATTCTTTTATACGTATTAAGGGCTGCTTTGTGACCCAGTATGTGATCTATCTTGGAGAATGTTCCATATGCACTGGAGAAGAAAGTATATTCTGTTGCTTTGGGATGCAGAGTGTTAAATATATCTGTCAAGTCCATCTGATCCAATGTATCATTCAGGGCCCTTGTTTCTTTATTGATCCTGTGTCTAGATGATCTATCCATTGTTGTAAGTGGGGTATTAAAGTCCCCTGCAATTACCACATTCTTATCAATAAGGTTGATTATGTTTGTGATTAATTGTTTTGTATATTTGGGGGCTCCCGTATTTGGTGCATAGACATTTATAATTGTTAGCTCTTCCTGATGGATAGACCCTGTAATTATTATATAGTGCCCTTCTTCATCTCTTGTTAACAGCCTTTAATTAAAAGTCGTTTGTCTGATATAAGTATGGCTACTCCAGCTTTCTTTTGAGTTCCAGTAGCATGATAGATAGTTCTTCATCTCCTCACTTTCAATCTGAAGGTATCCTCAGGCCTAAAATGGGCCTCCTGTAGACAGAAAATAGATGGGTCTTGTTTTTTATCCATTCTGATACCCTGTGTCTTTTGGTTGGAGCATTTAGTCCATTTACATTCAGTTTTATTATTGAAAGATATGGGTTTAGAGCCATTGTGATGTCTATAGGTTTCATGCTTGTAGTGACGTCTCTGGTACTTTGTGGTCCTTGCAACATTTCACTCACAGAATCCCCCTTAGGATCTCTTGTAGGGCTGGTTTAGTGGTGATGAATTCCTTCAGTTTTTGTTTGTTTGCGAAAACCTTTATCTCTCCTTCTATTCTGAATGACAGATTTTCTGGATAAAGGATTCTCGGCTGCATATTTTTTCTGTTCATCACATTGAAGATTTCCTGCCATTCCTTTCTGGCCTGCCAAGTTTCAGTAGATAGGTCTGTGACCAGTCTTATGGGTCTACCTTTGTAAGTTAGAGCCTGTTTATCCCTAGCTGCTTTCAGAATTTTCTCTTTATCCTTGTATTTTGCCAGTTTCACTATGATATGTCGTGCAGAAGATTGATTTAAGTTACATCTGAAGGGAGTTCTCTGTGCCTCTTGGATTTCAATGCCTTTTTCCTTCCCCAGATCAGGGAAGTTCTCAGCTATGGTTTGTTCAAGTATACCTTCAGCCCCTTTCTTTCTTCTTCTTCTGGAATAGTAATGGATTTTTAAATTTTGCCTTAATTATAGTTACAAATGAAGGCATATAAAAATATTTGCATCTAGTTGACATTATCTAATAATTTAATTAAGAAATCAGAAAAAATGACTTATTGGTAGGGATTAGAGATTGATATATCTTTAAAATAATAGAAGTTTCTGAACATAGCTATTTCTTTTCACTAAGTCAATCCATTTTGACAAAAATATGAAGCTGTATATTATACTGTATATAGCTGTATACTATAATTCCAGTATATTTATTTCCTTAGTAATTTTACTCCCTTTTAGCAAAATCATTGGCCTGTAATAGGCATTTCTTATCTATATTTTGCAGATTTACAAACTTGACAACCTATTTGTGTATTCCTTCAAACCTACCTTTCTGAGATCCACTGAACATGTATCCTTTGTGGAATTTCTGAAATTCATCACTTTTTGCCCTATCATCTTTGTTTTAAGCAGTAATTAGCTGACATCTAAACTTGAACCGTAACTTCTTTTTTTTTTTTTTAATTGACACACAATGTTATATTAGTTTCTGGTGTACAACATAGTGATTCCACAAGTCTATAAGTTATGGTACGTTCACGAGTGTTACTACCGTTACCATACAATACTATTACAATACCATTGACTATATTTCCTATGCTGTAACTTTCATCCCCATGACTTATTCATTTTGTACTAGGAAGCCTGTATCTTCTACTCCTCTTCACCCATTTTGCTCATCCCCTCACCACCCTCATCTCTGGCAACCACCAGTTTGTTCTCTGTATTTACAGGTGTGTTTGTGCTTTTATCTGTTTATTTGTTGTTTTTTTTTTTTTTTTTTTTTTAGATTCCACACATAAGTGAAATCATGTTTCTCTGCCTGACTTACTTCACTCAGTATAATACCTTCTAGATCCATCCAGGTTGTTGCAAATGGCAAAATCTCATTATTTTTTATGGCTAAATAATATTCCATTGTGTATATATACCACATTTTCTTTATCCATTCATCTATGGATGGATACTTAGGTTGCTTCTGTATCTTGGCTGTTGTAAATAATACTGCAATAAATATAGGGGTTCATATGTTTTTTCAAATTAGTGTTTTTATTTTCTTTGGATAAATACCCAGTAGTGAAATTACTGGACTGTATGGTATTTCTATTTTTTTAGATTATTTTTATAATTTATTTTTATATTTTTAAAATGTTTTCATATTTACTTTCTGTATTGAGTTGATATTATTATTTTTTAAATTCCTGTATACTTCACATGCAGTGTTATATTAGTTTCAGATTTATAATATAGTGATTCAACAATTCTATACATTACTCAGGGCTCATTTGGTAAGTGTACTTTTAATCCCCTTCACCTATTTCTCACATCTCCCCTACCCACCTCCCCTCTAGTAACCATCTGTTTCTTCTCTATATTTGTGAGTCTGTTTTGGGGGCACCTGGATGGCTCAGTCATTTAAGTGTCTGATTCTTGATATCGTCTCAGGTCATGATCTCATGGTTGATGATATCAAGTCCTGTGTTGGGCTTGGCACTGACAAAGGGGAGCCTGCTTGGGATTCTTTCTCTGGCTCTCTCTCTGCCTCTTCCCTGCTTGCTCTCTCTCTCTCTCTCTCTCTCTCTCTCTAAAAATAAATAAATAAACATTAAAAAGGTCTGTTTTTTGGTTTACCACATTTTAAAAATTTATTTCTTAAATTCCACATGAGTGAAATCACATGGTATTTTTATTTCTCTGACTTACTTTGCTTAGCATAATACCCACAAGGTCTATCCATGTTGTTGCAGATGGTAAGATTTCATTCTCTTTTATGGCTGAATAATATTCCATTGTATATATATATATATATATATATATATATATATATATACACTACCTCTTCAATGGACTCTTGGGTTGCTTCCATAATTTGGCTATTGTAAATAATGCTGCAATAAATATAAGGGTGTACATATATTTTTCAATTAATGTTTTTCATATTCTTTGTGTAAATAACCAGTAGTGGAAGATCATATGGTAATTCTATTTTTAATTTTTTGAGGAACCTCCATACTGTTATCTACAGTGGCTATACCAGTTTGCATTCCTACCAACAGTGCATAAGGGTTCCTTTTTCTCCACATCCTTGCCAACACTTATTATTTCTTGTTTTTATGATTTTGGCTATTCTGACTGGTGTAAGGTGATATCTCCTGGTTTTGATTTGCATTTCCCTGATGGTTAGTGATGCTGAAGCATTTTCATGTGTCTGTTGGCCATCTGTATGTCTTCTTTTGAAAAATGTCTATTCAGGTACCTGCCCATTTTTTAATTGGGTTATTTGTTTTTTTGGTGTTGAGTTGTATGATTTCTTTATATATTTTGGGTATTAACCCCTTATTGGATATATCATATGCAAATTCTTCCAATCCATGAACATGGACTATCTGAACCATAACCTCTTAATCCCTTCAATATTTTATAGTTTTTAAGTATACACTTTTGCTTTTCATTAAAAATTTTAACCATTTTAAAATTTCTAACTATGTACCTACCCTTTGTTTTGTCCTTTCTATGATATGTCAATTTCTGGTGGCAGTGTGGAAGAACCAGCACATAGCACACTGTTCAGAAAAGTCAGTGATTAATGTACAGCATGGTGACTATAGTTAATATATGTACCATATAATTTAAGATTGCTAAGAGAGTAGATCTTAAAAGTCTTTATTAGAAGAAAAAAATTTAAATTTATTTATTTAAATTCAAGTCAGTTAACATATAGTGTAGTACTGGTTTCAGGAATAGAACCCAGTAATTCATCACTTACATATAACACCCAGTGCTCATCCCAACAAATGCCATCCTTGATGCCCATCACCAATTTAGCCCATCTCCCACCCACCTCCCCTAGAAGAAAAATATTTATAACTGTGTGGTGATGGATGTTATCTTATTGTGGTAATCATATGTAATATATACATATATCAAATCATTATGTTTTATGCCTAAAACAAATATAGTGTTATATGTCAAATATATCTCAATTAAAAAAAAAGGAAAATAAGAGAAACTGAGTTTAACCCTAATTTAGAATAATCCCAATATTCCCAATAATCCAAATATGTGAAGATTTAGTAAGCATCTAATAGCATTTGTTTTTAAGTGATTATTTCATCACTTATAGAGTATGAAGGGAAAAAAATTTTAAAAAGTTTATGATTTCCTGCTTAATGGAAGCAGCAGAGAAGAAATAATGCCACCAAATATTATTTACTTTTTGCTATCTACTATCCCAAGTTATTTACAATCATTATCTCATATAATCCTAATAGTACTTTGAGGTAATAATTATTTTCTTGCTTTATAAATGAAGGAATTAAGGCTCCAAAGGTAAGTTGCCAAAAGATACACAGCTAATAAATGAAGGAACTGTAATTTCAATCCAATCTCTGTGGCTCCAAAGACTGTGTTTTAATAGCTATATTGCGTTACCTGTCTCCAAGGACACTAAATGTCCATGATCCCCATACTTGCATCCTTTATTGCCTTGCTGCTCAAAGTATTGGCCATGTAAGTATTACTCCTGACCTCAGAGCTTATTAGAAATGCAGAATCTTAGGCCCTATCCTTAACCTACTGAATCAGAATCTTCCTTTTAAGAAGACCTCCAGGAGCTTTGCACATTAAAGATTGAGCATCTAAGGCCATCCACACCTTATTTTCATTTTTAATCTTGACACTACAGGCTCATCTTCTAATAGTTTCAGTTTTACTTCGATGTTTCCCCTGTTCCACATTCATGCCTCTGTGACTTTGTGATTCCTGCAGCATGGAATGTCCTCTTTCCTTTATTTTCTCCATCTAATGAAAGCCAGCACATTCTCCAAGAGCTGATTATTTGTTTGTTGTTTATTTCTGTCATCTAAATTCCAAAGTTTTTGTAGGATTCACTCTTGGTGTTGTACATTCTATTGGTTTAGACAAATATGTAATGACATGTATCCACCATTCAAATATTATACAGAATAATTTCACTCCTTAAAAACTCTCTGTGTTCCACCTATGCATTTCTAACCTCCTCCCCAATCTCTGGCAACCGCCGATCTGTTTACTGTTTTCATAATTTTGCCTTTTCCATAATGTGATATAATTGGGGTCACATAGTATGTAGCCTTTTCAGATTGGTTTCTTTCATTTGGCAATACTAATTTAAGTTTCCTCTACATCTCTTCATGCCTTGATACTTATTTCTTTTTAGCACTTGATACTATTCCATCATCTGGATATACCATAGTTTATTTATCCATTCATTTACTCAAGGACATCTTGATTGTTTCCAAGTTTTGGTAATTATGAATAAAGCAGCTATAAACATGTGTGTGCAGGTTTTTGTGTAGATATAAGTTTTTAATTCATTTGGGTAAATGCCAAGGAGGTGAAATGTCTGGATAGTATGGGGAGAATATTTTTAGTTTTGTAAGAAATTGTAAAACTGTCTTTCAAAGTGATCACCATTTTGTAATCCCAACAGCGATGAGTGAAATTTCCTGTTTTCCACATCCCCTTGCCAGTATTTGTTGTCATAAATGTTTTGTATTTTGGTCATTCTAATAGATATGTAGCAGATTCTCATTTTGTTTTAATTTGCAATTCCTTATGGATATGTAATACTAAACATATTTTCATATGTTTACTTGACATCTGTATATATTTTTGGTGAGCTACCTGTTTAGGTTTTTAGGTATGGTGAAACTGGAAGACATCCTTGCCTTGTTCCCAATCATAGTGGGAAAGCTCTTAGTTTCTCACCATTAATATAATGTTTCCTGCAGGTTTTTGGTAGGTGATATTTCTCAAGTTAATAAAGTTCCACTCTATTTTTAGTTTTGAGATTTTTGTATCATAAGTGGATGTTAGATTTTGTCTTTTTTTTTCTATTGATATAATCTTTTTTTTCTATTGATATAATCATATGAATTATCTTTTGTATGTTGATGTGATGGCTTGCATTAATTGAGTTTCAGATGTTGAGCCAGTCTTACATATCAGAGGTAAGTTCCTTTGATTGTAGTGATAATTGTTTTCAAACATTGTTGGACTCAATATTACTAAGAATTTGTTGAGGGTTTTTATACCTCATGTTCATAAGGGATATAGGTCTATAGTTTTCTTATAATGTTTTTATCTGGTGTTGGTGTTAAGTAATGCTAGTCAAGAACTGATTGTTTAAATACAACTTTTTTCTTTTGTATTCAGATCATTTGGAATTCATAATTCTTTCTTCTAGAATCCCACAGTCATTAGCATATATTTCCACTGTAGTCTCTGATTGCTTCACCTTGGAGAAGGACTGTCACATTTGTCTTCACATCCCTACATTCCAGCCAGAACACTTTCTTTGCTATTACAGGTGCTCAGCAAATGTTCATTGGCCAAATAAATAAATGGTATGAAGAGTTCATCTTTCCATGCTTTCTAGAAACTTTCAGTTTCAATTTCTTCTTTGATCTAAAGGTTATTTAGAAGCATGAATCTTAATTTCCAAGTAATTAACTTTTTTTCTGGTTACCTTTTAATTATTTCCATTTTTATTGAGTGTTAAATATAGACTCTGCTTTAAGTAACTTGTACATGATACAAACTTATAAATGGACATAAAAAAGAAGTATTTGGAAGATAAAAAGTTTTGTATACATTTATGAAATTTAGCTTACTTTTATATTCAATTCTTCTGTTATATTTATCATAAAATCTAATTCTGAAAGAGATGTGTTAATATTATATATACATAATAATTATATATTATCTAACAAACAAATATAGAGTTCCAAGCATTCAGATGAGTCCTGTGAATATGATGAGTTGTATTTTTAAAAACTCCTTTTCTTAAACATTTTCACCCTCCTTTTAGACTGACATGCATTATAATATCAGTGTCTGAATTGTACTATGGTTTTACCTGATATTACCTTTAGCAGCATTTATGCTATAAACAAAGCATATTTCGTTTGCATGGATGAGACAATCTGATCTTCTTTACCCCCACCCTCAAAACCCCCAACTTTCTTTAGGATAGACATGACATTATAGGCAGGAACTCTTTCTTCTGTTATGAAAATAGTAGCAATTCTCTATTTGCAGATGGTAGAGTGGTCTCAACAATCAGATCATAAATTTATAAACTGTAAAGGAGTAGTCGCTCTGGCTACAGAATTAGTATTAAAAAAAATGTGTGACTTTCTCCCCGTGTGTCTCTGTCTTCAACTGCCACCTTTGCTGTTCCTCAGCTCTGTGTTGTGAGTTGCTCATTTGGTATATCATCTAGTTGTGCACAGGACAAGAGGGATGAAGCAAGGAGGCTGCTTTGGCTCAGACCATTCATTAGGATCTTTGGGGTCCAGGGTCTTTGTTCTTGGGCACCCTGGGAAGGGCAGTGGATGAAAAGACAAGTTGAATAAAGGGGAAGGTGTCTAGGATACAACTATGAGATGTGACCTTACATAATAATTGAGGAGAAATGTTAGCTCCCACTGCCTAATTGGGTTTGGTTCATTTTAAAATTCTGTTTACTTTAATTAGGTTCACTGCAGAATGGGAAGCTTGCTGAGCTTGAAAATTTCCTGTCTCACAAAATAATAAAAGAAAGTTGGCTCCCTTGGTGGGCTTTTTTTTTTTTGCTACTCTTTTACTTCACTCCTCAGCCCTCAATAACTTGAGACATCAGTGGGACTCTTTCCTGAGATGATCTAGGTTAAATAAAACCTGTCATTAGGCATTTGCTTATTTCCTTGGAGTCAGCTCAAATAGGTATACATACCATTTAATCAGCTCCTGAAGAGAAGCTGGGATGGGGTGAGGGTACCCACTGGAGACCTTTTCATTCTACATTCAACAAAAGAACAGCTGGTTTTTTAAGCATGTAACTCAGTAGTCTTCCTTTTTTTTTTTTTTTTTTTTAATGATTATTCTCATGGCTTCTAATTCTATTTCTTTACCTCTTCTCAGAAAGGATCCTAGCAAGAAACAAACATAACCTGCAAATTGGATATCTTGAGTAGAGTTTAATAAGGTGATAATTTATAAAGGTATAGGGTCAGGATTTAGGGAAAATACAAGAGATAATATGGAAATCTGGGTGTAGTAACAGTGGTCTGTCGCTAGCAGAAGCTATGGCCTTTAGTTGAGGGTCACAGTCTAACCCATGGAAACCTTGTGGAAGGAATAAATACCCAACCTCTCTTATCTCTTATCTTTGCTGGTGCACATCCCATTGACTGCACCCAACTGAGAGCAATAGTACAAGAGAGCTTGAAGTTGTTATCCTCTTCCCTTACCACAGAGCAGGTAGAGAATGGATCTGGAAGGGGCAAAGGGAAGATCATTAACATTCTGTCTGACCTCTGCTTTTCTGAATCTTTCATGGGTTCTGTTTCCTCCTCCTTCCCACTACACACAAGTGCTCTCTTTAATCATTGCTTCTTCTTTTTTTTTAAGTTTATTTATTTATTGAGAGAGAGAGAGACAGACAGAGAGAGACAGACAGAGACAGAGAGAGAAAGCACAATCAGGGGAGTGGCAGAGAGAGAAAGGGAGAGCGAACACACCAAGCAGGCTCTGTGTTGTCATTGCAGAGCCCAATGAGGGGCTCCATCTCACAAACCACAAGATCATGACCTAAGCTGAAACCAGGAGTCGGACACCTAACCAACTGAGCCACCCAGGCGCCCCAATCATTGGTTCTTCTTACTCAAAGTTCTCTTCCTTGGTGATCTCACTGTTTTTCACTTTCTTATAACTACCAAGATTCTGTCAGTCTTTTCTAAAACTTCAGCTCTGTCTCTAGCTAGGTTGGTTTTTTATTTTTTTGAGAAACCAAAACCACAAAATAGGTCCTCTTCCTCTAGGGCCACGATAGCCCACTGTGTGTGTGTATATATATATATATATATATATATATATATACCTCTTTTACGGTGTAAGGACTGTGGTAGTCTGCATATTATTCACCAAGAAAACTGTAGTCAAAATAGAAAACAATATTTTTCCTCTCAGCATAACTAGGGAGGATCAGATATCTATTTTCTGATTCCATGCTGTTATGTTTATTTAGTTTGGACAGGCTGTACCTGCAACTGCTGGTATGATCAGTTAGGATACCTGCACATTATAGGGCATGCAGAAGTTGAAATTAAAAATAATTCCTGAGATATAATGTGCGATTAGAGCATAGCAATGACAACCATATACTGGGTAAATGTCAGTGACACTGTTCCAATCCATTGGCCTAAGTATGCTGACTCCAGAGCACATAATATTAATGCTTCACTATTCTGGATGTGGGAATTGTATAGAAAGGGAGGCATCAAAGTTGATGCCAAAATTTTGATTCCAAGTTTTGGGTAAAATGATGAGAAGGCAGCAAGTTTTGAGGGGAAGATGAAGAATTCCATTTGTATTTGTGCTATCTGAAGGGAACAGTTCATTAAGCAATTGGATATGGGAAGGGTGCAGGAAGTGTTGGGAATTTAGGAAAAAAATTGCATCCAGAGAGAACGATTCAGGAGTCATCAGCATAGAAGTGGTGGTTGTATCTGTCATGAACTTGTCCCTCACAAGTATGTAGAATCAGACGGAAAGAAGAGCTTAGTTTTTCTCATCTTCACTGCTACTCTCTAATCCAAGATTCCAACATCTTGAATCTTTTGCAATAATCTCCTCTGTGTTCTCTATTTTTATTCTTTTTTTTTTTATTTTAAAAATGTTTATTTTCAGAGAGAGAGAGGCAGACAGAGCATGAACAGGGGAGGGGCAGAGAAAGAGGGAGACACAGAATCTAAAGCAGGCTCCAGGCTCTGAGCTGTCAGTACACAGCCTGATGTGGGGCTCAAACTTGTGAATTGTGAGATCATGATCTGAGCTGAAGTCAGATGCTTAACTGACTGAGCCACCCAGCACCATGGATCTTTTTTTTTAATGTTTATTTATTTATTTTGAGAGGGAGAGAGAGAGAGAGAGAGAGAGAGAGCACAAGCAAGGGAGTGGCAGAGAGAGAGAGGGAGAGAGAGAATCCAAGAAGGCTCCACACTGTCAGTGAAGAGCCTGACATGGTGCTCTATCTCACAAACCATGAGATCATGACCTGAGCCCAAACCAAGAGTCAGACACTCAACCAACTGAGCTACCCAGGTACCCCTTGGCTCCTATTCAGTACATTTTCCCAAAAATCCTGAAGTCCAGGTGATCTTTTTAAATGTAGGTCTTCAAGTTTAAAGCCATCAAAGCTTTCTCATTATAGTTGGAATAAAATCCAAACAAGTGCTTTGGAAGGTCTAAAAGACCCTGAATGTCTATAAGGCACAGGCTAGGGCTTCCATGTAACTTTATTTTATATTGTTGTATTGACTCTGTTTAAATTTCATTCATAAGTGGAATTTAAGGAACAAACAAATGAACATAAGGGAAAGGAAAAAAGAGAGGGAGGCAAGCCATAAGAGACTCTTAACTACAGAGAACAAACTGAGGGTTGCTGGAGGGGGAATGTGTGTATTAAGGAGGGCACTTGTGATGAGAGCTAGGTGTTCTATGTAAGTGATGAATTACTAAATTCAACTCCTGAAACTAATATTACTCTGTATGTTAACCAACTAGAATTTAGATAAAAACTGGAAACATTAAAAACAACAACAACAACAACAACAACAACAACAACAACAACAAAATAAATTTCTGGCGAACACCAAGCTCTATTCCACATCAGGGCCTTTGTTCCAACTCTTCATCTGCTTGTTCCTTTTTATCCTTCCGTTATCAGCTTAAATGCCATTGGCTCAGAGAAGTTTCCCCTGTCCTCCAAATGTAAAGAGTTCTCTGTCACTAGATCTTGTCCTTTGCTTCATAGTATTTGTCTGAATTTAGAATTATATAATGATTTGTGTGTTTACTTTTAAAATATCTACCTCTCCTATTGGACTGTAAGGACTCTACTTAATAGTCAGTGCCTACTACATAGTAAATACTCAATAAGTACTTGGTGAATTAATGAATCTATATTAATTCATCTATATTAATATTTACTTCAATCATTGATATCTCTGTCATTTATTTATTCTCTGTATATCATATATTTTTCTGTCATTTATTTGTATGATTCTCCGTGCATGGGTACTAAGTAGCTGAAATTCTAAAACTTCATTTTTTGGCTCCCTACAGGTACAAGGAGATTATTATTATACTTTATGCAAGCAATTACAGATGAATTTCTGTCAAGATCAAATAAAGACAGCAACATTTAGATTGAAGACAGGAATGACCTTCTTTCTCTATGTTCTATTTAGAAAAAAACCTCATTTCCATAATTGGCTATAGTGTTGTCTCTAAATATTATGCAAACTACCTTGAATTCTTATAATGCAAGTTGGGTGATAATGAAAAATTAATAGCAGTTGCCCCCAAGACAAGGAATTCTCTGGGTATGATTTTTTCTATTTTATTGTTTTAATTTTTTCCAATATGCTTATGGAGCATAGCAAGAGTTAGCACTCATGAAATAGAGAAAGGTGGGGTAGAACCTGTTCTTTTACTAGATCTCTTTATTTTTTACTCCTTTTCTACTTGTTTTTGTTTCTTCTAGGGTAGATGGTGAGAGAAGGGCGAGTATAGGAAAAGTGAAAAATCTTATGTATAACCTGGCTGTAAAAGCCTCCTAATAAAGAAGGCACTGTGCAGCCAGTGTATCCAGGCTGAGCTCTTGTGACCCACCCTCAGCCTCTACCCCTAGAGATACATAGCCTCTTCCTCTCTATCCTGGGTTTCTGTGTTCCTGGCAGAAAATTAGATTATGAGGGGTAGCTCGAGTCTGGTTATCTTTTGTGGTTTCCCATTTGCACATAGGAACTGACAGTTTTGCCTTAACAATGGACGATCAGTAGGCTGTACCCTCTCAGCTCCTTCTCTCTTTGCCACCATCATGGGAAGCTCTAGTCACCTTCATACTTTTCATGTGGGAGGCAAATATCATCTTCCTGTTCTGAAATATTCCCACATGCCAGGGGTCATATATCAGTTGTCTTAGAATTCCAGTCTTGGTGGTCATAACCTTGGTGGTCTGGGTTTTATGGTTCAGCAAAACCCCACTCCCAGAAGTGAGATGTTCGTCTTCCCTTTCCTAAGGTTCTTTTAAGTCTTTTAAGAGTGGTTCTTTAGCGATTCTTCTACTGGGGGAAGAAAAGAAAGCCGATGTGCTTTCTACTTTTATGAATCCCCTTGCCAAATATTCTCCATTCCTTCCTCTTCTGCCCCTTACAGTTTCTTCTCAAAATAGTAGCCAGAATAATCCTTTGAAGAACTCAAGTTAGATTAGGTCACTTCATTGCTAAGAATTCTCCAATATTTTCTCAACTCATTCAGAATCAAATTAAAAGTTTTTATCTTGGCCCATATGTCCCCTTTCATCTGTCCCTCACTATTTCTCTGAACTCATTTCTGCTACTCCTTTTCTTTAGCTCATTTTGCTCCTGGCTTTTCCTTGAACACACCAGTCTAGCTCCCTTCTACAGAAATGTTCTTCCTCCAAGCATCCATTAGGCTATCTGCTTCTTCTACTACTTGGATGTCATCTTCTCATAGAGACCTTTGCTGACCACCTTATCTGAAACAGCCCTCCCCTTCTTCTGGCATCTCAACAATGCTGACAGTGAATATCCTGGTGGGATTGGGTTTTTTTGGTTTTTTTAGATCCAAAGCCATTATTTATTTACTTTAATCTAAAGTTATTATGTAAATTTTTTCACTTTATTGATTTTAGTGTATCCATTTAGCCCATATGTTCTTGAAAAGGCAGAATCATGACCCTTTTTATTAGTTCTACAGAAAATATGTACTGAATAAATGTTTTTTTGAGGTTTGGAGAAAAATCCAGATAGACTGAATAGTTTTTGAAGCTCTCTAAAAGCTCACTCCAGGACATGTAAGTTACTGATTTATACAGTTTGGTTATTGAAAGTTATGATGAATTTTTAGTGAGCTTCCTATTCTGTGGTTTCTACTCTAACCCTTTCTTAATGACACTGTCACACCACAGTTTCTAAAGGACTGCTTTATTCACCTTCCTCCTTTGCTTAAAACCTTCAGAATCATGTGCATGTAGTTGTATGTGTGCATATGTATGCATGCATGTACATGTTAAGCAAAACCTTGCTTGCTTCCCCCCTCTTCCCTTCTACATCTCTCTCTCCCTCCCATCCTCTCTGCCATGCCACCTTCCTTCCTTCCTTCCTTTTATTACTATTATTTAGTAAGCACCATTATATATTATATTTTTGGTGTTTTACCTACAAAATGTCCCTATAACCCTTACAACACATTGCAAGGATCTATTTTATTCTCATTTTACAGATGGACAAAATGGGGCTTATACTGGTTAAGAAGTCTCTCCCAGTTTACCTAGCTAGTAAGTAATAGAATTACAACTAGAAGCCAAATCTATTTTTTTTTTTTGCATTTATTTTTTATTTTTATTTTTTTATTTTTTATTTTTTAATATATGAAATTTACTGTCAAATTGGTTTCCATACAACACCCAGTGCTCATCCCAAAAGGTGCCCTCCTCAATACCCATCACCCACCCTGCCCTCCCTCCCACCCTGCCCTCCCTCCCACCCCCCATCAACCCTCAGTTTGTTCTCAGTTTTTAACAGTCTCTTATGCTTTGGCTCTCTCCCACTCTAACCTCTTTTTTTTTTTTTTTTTCTTTCCTTCCCCTCCCCCATGGGTTTCTGTTATGTTTCTCAGGATCCACATAAGAGTGAAACCATATGGTATCTGTCTTTCTCTGTATGGCTTATTTCACTTAGCATCACACTCTCCAGTTCCATCCATGTTGCTACAAAAGGCCATATTTCATTTTTTCTCATTGCCACGTAGTATTCCATTGTGTATATAAACCACAATTTCTTTATCCATTCATCAGTTGATGGACATTTAGGCTCTTTCCATAATTTGGCTATTGTTGAGAGTGCCGCTATAAACATTGGGGTACAGGTGCCCCTATGCATCAGTACTCCTGTATCCCTTGGATAAATTCCTAGCAGTGCTATTGCTGGGTCATAGGGTAGGTCTATTTTTAATTTTCTGAGGAACCTCCACACTGCTTTCCAGAGCGGCTGCACCAATTTGCATTCCCACCAACAGTGCAAGAGGGTTCCTGTTTCTCCACATCCTCTCCAGCATCTATAGTCTCCTGATTTCTTCATTTTGGCCACTCTGACTGGCGTGAGGTGGTATCTGAGTGTGGTTTTGATTTGTATTTCCCTGATAAGGAGCAACGTTGAGCATCTTTTCATGTGCCTGTTGGCCATCCGGATGTCTTCTTTAGAGAAGTGTCTATTCATGTTTTCTGCCCATTTCTTCACTGGGTTATTTGTTTTTCGGGTGTGAAG
This sequence comes from Panthera uncia, assembly GCF_023721935.1. Taxonomy (NCBI): domain Eukaryota; kingdom Metazoa; phylum Chordata; class Mammalia; order Carnivora; family Felidae; genus Panthera; species Panthera uncia. Next base: position 84,565,722 of record NC_064810.1, read on the forward strand.
TTTGATGAGCTCTTTATAGATTTTGGATACTAGCCCTTTGTCCGATGTGTCATTTGCAAATATCTTTTCCCATTCCATTGGCTGCCTTTTAGTTTTGTTGGTTGTTTCCTTTGCTGTGCAGAAGCTTTTTATCTTCATAAGGTCCCAGTAATTCACTTTTGCTTTTAATTCCCTTGCCTTTGGGGATGTGCCGAGTAAGAGATTGCTACGGCTGAGGTCAGAGAGGTCTTTTCCTGCTTTCTCCTCTAAGGTTTTGATGGTTTCCTGTCTCACATTCAGGTCCTTTATCCATTTTGAGTTTATTTTTGTGAATGGTGTGAGAAAGTGGTCTAGTTTCAGCCTTCTGCATGTTGCTGTCCAGTTCTCCCAGCACCATTTGTTAAAGAGACTGTCTTTTTTCCATTGGATGTTCTTTCCTGCTTTTCAAAGATGAGTTGGCCATACGTTTGTGGGTCTAGTTCTGGGGTTTCTATTCTATTCCATTGGTCTATGTGTCTGTTTTTATGCCAATACCATGCTGTCTTGATGATGACAGCTTTGTAGTAGAGGCTAAATTCTGGGATTGTGATGCCTCCTGCTTTGGTCTTCTTCTTCAAAATTACTTTAAGCCAAATCTATTTTAAAGCTGCTGCATCAATGTTTCCTCAATCAGAGGAAATATAAAAAATACTTTTGTTTGTGTTTTATTTTTTTACACTTTTTTATTGAGGTTTGATATAGCTACACAAATATTAAGTGTTCAGTTCAATGAATTTGTATATATATGTTCATCCAGGTAACTATCTCTTGAATCAAGATATACGTTTTCAGTCCCTTTTTAAAGATAAGAAAAATTTTCACAGATGGTCAGTGCTGATTTAAATTATTTTTATTTTATTTTTTTAAGAATGATTTTTTAGATGTTTATTTATTTTTGAGAGAGAGAGAGAGAGAGACAGAGTGTGAGTGGACAAGGGGCAGAGAGAGAGGGAGACAGAATCGGAAGCAGACTCCAGGCTCTGAGCTGTCAGCACAGAGCGCAATGTGGGGCTCGAACTCACGAACTGTGAGATCATGACCTTAGCCGAAGTTGGACACTCAACTGACTGAGCCACTCAGACACCCTAAATTATTTGTATTAAAATAAAAAAAGTTATATATAATCCATTTGTGTTTGTAGTTTTTGCATAAGAATAAAAACAAATTTTATAAATTTAATATGAATGAAACTGAAAATGTAGCAAAATTTCAATTAGCATAAATTTAATGAGACAGATAATGTTGTGGTTTGCTAAAACCACATCCCTGCTCAACATGTGAATATAGTGTTGATCTTAGAGATAGGTCTTTTGTTTTTGTTATGCTTGTGTCATTGTGTGGTATCATTTTTTTCCCATTTGAATTGCTTCAGAACCTTTACTCATACATTGCTCTGTGACACCATTAAGACCTTGTTTGGTGTGAATACATCATTTATGTATCGAGTCAACTTCTATTTTTTTCTCATGAACCCTCAACAATTAGAGTAGTTAGCACCAATATAACCACATACATACACAGGTATGGGCACTGAAATCTTTTGTTGATACTTAGTATTGAGGTGGCCACATGGATAAATCTACATCAACTGTAAATATTTGCTTAGATAAGCAAATAAGTGAAAAACAAAATTTTAAATTTTTTTATAGAAAGCTTGTGGAGATAACTTCTTGTAATTGTGAAAGTGTGAAAAGCCATGGATCACAGTGACCATATCATTTTGGAATTTGTGAAACCAAAGAAAGGGAATTAGGGAATGTCAGTAACACTAAGTCATGCTAAGTAATGATAGCTTTGCTTATTGAACAGTTACAATATACAAGGCACTGTACTAAGTGTTTTACATTGTCTCTAATCCTCACAGAAACAATTATCCCAGTTTTAACATGAAGAGACTGTGGCTTAGAAAGATTAAGTAATTTGCCCAGTATCACAGATAATTAGTAGAGCCAGATTTTAACTCAGGCAGTCTGCATTTAGAATTATGTCTCTAAGAATGTAGATTTCAAAGACTTTTTAGAAAACATAAGGGGCGCCTGGGTGGCGCAGTCGGTTAAGCGTCCGACTTCAGCCAGGTCACGATCTCGCTGTCCGTGAGTTCGAGCCCCGCGTCAGGCTCTGGGCTGATGGCTCGGAGCCTGGAGCCTGTTTCCGATTCTGTGTCTCCCTCTCTCTCTGCCCCTCCCCCGTTCATGCTCTGTCTCTCTCTGTCCCAAAAATAAATAAAAAAACGTTGAAAAAAAAATTAAAAAAAAAAAAAAAAAAAAGAAAACATAAGCAGACTACCTTAACCAGTGAACTTGAAAGAAATGTCTCAGTAATGACAACAGACCTTCACATGATATGTTGACTTTACAATTTGAGATTACTCCAGTGATGGAGGAAAGAGAGGCACCAAATAAACCTATGTGGTACACAAGAATTGAGTGATATGGAGGAAGAGTGCCAGTGGTGTTTGTACTTATTTTTCTACTTGCACTTTATGATCTTTAAAGAAAAAAATGTAGGAGATTAAAATTTCAAATTTCAAAGAGATACCTTATCATTTAGGATTAGGTTTGGCTGCTAGGAACTTAAAGTTATAGTATCTTAAATAGGATAGAAATTTCTTTTTCTTGTTAAACTGTGAAGGTGGCTAATCCAGAATTTGTATAGTGTCTGTATTTCATAAAGTTCTTATGACCCAGCCTTCTTTATGGTTCTTTTACGTATAGACACCATTCTGAAGGTTACCTCATGTTCCAATATGACTTCTCTAGTTCCAGCTATCGCATGTACATTCCACCTACCAGGAAGGAGAAAGGGAAGAAGCACATATCTGTACTCTAGAAAGATACTCTTAAATTGCACATACTAGCTCCTCTTACTTCCCTTGGTCAAAATTAGTCAGATGGCCACACCTAGCTATATTGAAGGCTGGGAAATAGAGGCTTTAGATAACTGTGTTTCTACCTAGAATTTTGGAGTTCTATTAGTAAATTAAAAAGAGATAGACACATATTGTGGGGCATCTAGCAAATTTTGCCACATAGGTATAACCAAATTCAAATAGAAGAGTAACAGAAACCTGTAATAATAGTGTCATAAAGGATAAAAGCCTAGAATAATCTGAAGCATCTAAAAGATTTGGCTTTTGATTATTTAAATTTTTTTGTTTATTTTTAGAAAAGTAGAAAACAGGTGATAGTTCTCACTTGGGGAAAATTATAACATTAATAGGTGATGGAAAAATGAGTCCTCTATTTTTTTCACCTCTTCTATCAAAACTTATTATTAAATTGGCAGAACACGTTGATGAGAAATTGAAGGCTCAGATAATATAGCACCTTGATCGTTGCCCTCATTATTGTTTTCCTGCATTATCTCAGCAACCTCCTTTAAAAAGTTCTTGTTGTTTCTTGGCATATATTTCCTTCCCTCACCTTCCAATCAAGTAAAGAAGACCACTTCTTTACTCCCAGAAATTATTTCTGTAAAAATAAATCTTGTCATTCCCCTACTTAAAAACATTTTTTTTTTGGTTCTATATACTTTATAGAATTACACCTAAACTTATCATGGTACATAAAGCCCATCATGGTATGTTGTGAACTTTCATCTCATCTGTCTATTCCTTTCATGGTTTTTGAAACCTTTCAAAAACTTTGCTAACCTTTTTAGTATTTCCTGAATTTTGGATCTACTAATCCTTTTGTGCAAATGCTCCTCTGTTTTGGGGAAATTCGTGGACAGTTTTAAGACCTAACTCAACTCACATGTCTCCACCTTTTTAAAGCCATGCAAAGGTGGATAGCTTTTCCTTTGTATCCACATGGCATTCTGCACATATTTCTATTGCAGCACTTGTCATATTGTAAGTAAATGTGTATTTATTTACATGTATTTCTTCTCTGCTAAACTCTAAGCTTCTCAGGAAAAACAATTTTAAACATATTGCTCAGCACTTAGTGAATGTTCAAAATGGTTATTGACTGATTGACGAGAGTATGCAGATGGTTTACATTAATTCAAGTCCTCAGGGTCAAATGAAATACATGCTAGAGTAATTGTGATTTAGGAACTATTGCCAGGTATCTTGGAGGAATTTTGGGTAGTGTAAGTATCAAAGGACTAGAGATAGGCAATATTCTAGTTTTCATAATGGGTGTAAAAGTATGCTAGAAGTCATAGACTCACAAGCTTTAGGCCATAAAGCACATTATTAGATAGATGACTTGTGAGTATTTTAGAGAAATTACTGAAAAGTACATTTCTATTGTTATATTTTAACCCTGCCTACCTTTATAAAGTATTAAGAGGCAGGTGTTGATTCCTAGGAACCTGTAAATGTTTGCTTAGGACAAGTAAAATTGTGTGAAACTCTTTTCCTCTTTTTTTTTTTTTTTTTTGAAACTTACTGAATCGTGGCTATATATTCTGTAAGGCATTCTGTACATATTTGATGTCCCTCATGTACTCTGTATTGTGGTTTTATGTGGATCAGATGTTGCATATTGTGTATTGAAAACCACAAGGTTTTCTGTATTTTCTGTATTCAAGGTTTCCCTACTTTCAGTCATTTTTTTTAACACTTTAATTTTTTTTGCCATATTCACGCAGCATTTCTACTTTTAACATTTATTTATTTTTGAGACAGAGAGAGAGAGAGAGCATGAACAGGGGAGGGTCAGAGAAAGAGGGAGACACCGAATCTGAAACAGGCTCCAGGCTCTGAGCTGTCAGCACAGA